>NC_042296.1:11508697-11683697 GCF_901000725.2 Takifugu rubripes | reverse complement strand
CAGGAGTGTTTGTGGGATGGGGTCACCGAGTCGTGACAGAAGAGCGTTGTCATGGAAACGTGTCGGCCACTGTGCTTACACTGTCGTAACCGTTCAGGCTTTCGGCCTTTCTGCTAAATATGCAACAGGCCCCATCTGAACAGCTCACTCACCCTGTCTGTCTGTGGCTCTGGGCAGATCCTCGGTGGGCAGCGCGCTCCCTCGGAGGCGCTGCTGCGCGTACATCACGATAGGAATGATCTGCATCTTCATCGGTGTGGGATTAACAGTAAGTATCTGTCACACCCACATCACAAACATGATGAGACGCGTCCCCGTTTCTTATTCTAATAGGCAGCCAAGGTTATCAAAGGTCACATGTAAGTCACATGAAGATCAGGGTTGATCTGACCACCTAGAAGGAATTATCACTCTCGATCCGTTAAAAACGCCTTTCACACGTGCGCTGGAGTCCAGGCTTTCTCAGGATTCCATGAGACGTGTGTGCACAGTAAAGGGATGGATTTGTGACGTGTATTCTTGTTGATTTGGGACCGTCGGGATCCATGTGTGTGTCTCTGTGACAATCACCTCACTTTACATGACATATAAATACTGAGAAGCTTTCCAGATTAAGTTTGCTATCATTGCTAGTTACTACATTGTTTTGTTGATATTGTTTATAATTTGGGATGAAAAATAAAACAGTAAAAATAAAAAATTCACCATAAAGGACTTAAAACAGTGAAGAGCAGCAGAGGTATTTACTAGTCAAGATGTCAATTTTAGGAATAGATAAATATATTTTAATACTACAGATAAAACATTGCTTGCTTAACTGAAACATGATCCTCGTTAATGAATGTGTGAACAAAGCTGTTCCTGACCCTGACCCTGACCCTGACCCTGACCCTGACCCTGACCCTGACAGGTTGGTACTCGGGGATTCGCGAGTCGCTACAACGCCACCTATGTGTCGTGGGCCGTCGCCTACCTGCTGGGCCTCATCTGCCTGATCCGGGCCTGCTACTGGGGCGCCATCAAAGTCAGCTACCCGGAGAACAGCTTCGCCTAGAGCAGCGCAGCTGGAGGAACCGACCACTGTCCCAGAATTCTTTTTTTTTTTGTTTGTTTTTTTGCGTCATTTTCAGGCCTGTCGTGTCTCGGAACATCTGCGCGTCTGGAGAGAAGAAGAAGAAGAAGAATGTTGCCTCGCTGCGAAATCAGCTGCACCTGGTCCACAGCGGCTCAGATCCTGACCTGATTCTGCGAACAGACGGATCAGAGCGTCGTAGCGAACGCCCAAATTGGCTGAAATGGAAAATAAGGAAACGGGTCAGTTTTTGCGGGCGGTTTGAGCGTCTTGGTTGCTGCCCAGTTTATTCACCCCCCACCAGACCAAAACCAGACAAATCTGTAGGAACCGTTGGTCCATTGCTACAATTATGCAATTGGATGTGTTTTGCTGCTAGTTCAACTCCAGCTACCGACACCATGCTGTGCGCGTCAGTTATACTTCCTGTACTGTTGTATTTGAACTCCTGAAAATATCATTTTATAAAGAATAAACCCTCCTCACATACCCATGTGTGCCGGCCTTGCTGCCCAGCGTTAGCCAGGAGGAATCGGCTCAACGAGCTTTTCGAATCACTCGGTTCAGCCCTTTTACGGACGTTGCTTGGAACCCTTCTCTCACAATCCTCCTGTCATATCTTACTGTGGTTTCGCCGGTTTCTCATTAGTGGATAATGAAGGTTCACGTCTGCATGATGACCGAGGAGGCGCTCGTTGAGCTGGAACTTGAAGCCTTCATCTTCGTCCTCTTGGCTCATGTCAGCTGCTCCCCGACCTCCTGTGGACTTTGTACTCGTTAGCATATTGCTATAGACTCTCTTAACACACTGATCAGTGGGCAAAGTCGCTAATTCTAACCTTTGTTTTGAATGTGATGTCAATGATGATAATGAAAATGTTGAAAAAAAAATTGTACATAGATAAAAAAAAAAAATGCATATTTGAAAGCCAGTAGTGAGACACAGGAGGAGCAAAGATGGTTTGTGGGTATTTTTAAAATGATAATTTATCAATAAAATGCAAATGAACTGCCTACATTATTCAGTTTGCTTTTGGGTTGTGATGTTGGACAAAAGGGTCCAAAGTCTCATCACTCGTGTAGGTGAAGACGATGAATGAAAGAGCTTTTATTGCCAAATAAATAAAACATTTTCAAATATATACGTGCTGCATCTTCAACCTCGTTTTTAAAAATAGGTTAGGGTTAGTAGTCTTTCAGAGTGGCGAATCTTTCCTCTAATCTTAGAAAAGATCACCAAAGAAGTCTGTTGCGACTGTTGAGATTGTGTTTCATATTTGGCTTTGTTGTCCAGCTCAAGATAAACAGAAATCAACCAGATTCATCTTTTGACATGTTGTCTTTGTGCTATTAACAATAGCTCAATTTACAAATCATTATGACTCATGTTACAGATAATTTGTTCCATCCGAAATGACTTTTATCTTCTGTATCACCAGATGACCACGAGGGGGCGACAGTGAGCTGTAGGCCGCGTCTGAGCGCACACACTCGGTTTGGGGGGAAATTACACTCAAAATGACAGAAAATATACACAAACTAAAAAAACAGCTGAACAAATATCGTCAAGACACTGTTGATTCTGTGTTCTAACATAATTTCCACCAGACAACACGACAATAAAAGCTAAGCACACTGTACGCAACAATAAAATATTTATTTATGTCAACATGTCAGGAGAATTTGATCTTCCTTTGATACATTAAATACAGAAACAACAGAGTAATGTTTTAATGAGCTCCCCAGGGCTGCTACAGGTGGTACGTCTACATCTCTCCTACACACACGTGCGGCACGCTTCAGCTCTCGTGAGCTGCCGATGATTTCACATCAAACGCAGATGATGTCACATCATCAGAGGGGACCTTGTCTGACGAGGTCACTGTTTTGTTTTTTTCTTTTTATGGCGTCAGAAAGTCTCAAAAAGAAACACGCACGCACGCACAGGCTAAAGAAACACGCACGCACGCACAGGCTAAAGAAACACGCACGCACGCACAGGCTATTTCAGCTACCACCTTACTATGAAGGAACATGGAGGTTGTAACTTCGATACTAATCACCATGACTTCACAAGTGTTGTTGCCTTTATGTTTGTGTGAGGGCTTGCTGAGGTGTCGCCAGGTGGCTGTTGGCTCTCTGCGGCCATCAGTGATGACCGGCGAAGGGAGCTGGCCCACTCTCAGTTATTGTTGAGGACCCACCATGAGGCTGCGGAGGAAACACAGATGCTCAGATGCTTTACTTGTGAGCAGCTGTGAGCAGCTTTCACGGGAGCTTGAGAATGACAAATCTTTTAAAGGGTATAAAAGAAGAAACCAGATGGTTTGTGTTCTCACCTGGAACCAGCATGGTGGTGATGATCTCAGGGGTCTCCAGGAAGTCCACGTTCCCCCTCTGGAAGGTCTTACTGTAGTTGGTCTGCAGGTGGCTGTGCACGAGTTAGATTTAAAGGTTATTTCTCTCTGAAAACCAGCAAAAACTTGTCATGAAGTAATGTTTCACGAGACTCTCAGCGGGGGATCTTCTAGGATGCATTAAAGCATCTAAGAAATAAACTTCACAAAGAAAATGAATTAGTGAGTGAGTGTGAGCGAGCAGATGTGATACCAAAAACAATCTGTTAATTAATGATCGGATGGATTATTATTCCCCTCTATGCTCTCAGATGTGCTACTTAAACTCTTTGTCCCGCTGAGTTCGAGCTGAGCTGAGAAGATCTGGGCCAAGAAGACGTACTTCTTCCAAACGTTGTTGTGCTCCCAGAATTCGTAGAGGATGAAGCGTGATTCATTCGCCAGCCGCTGCACCGAGATGCTGCCAAAACACAGAAACAAATACAGAGAGACGGAGGGACAAGTCATGCACTCTGTAATTAGACAACATGGCCCCTGGCACTGCCTCATGCCCTAAAAACTGAGGTTTTAAAAACAATTTGAACTTAAAAATAATCAACGAACACTAACTCGACTCCCCTGAAGCTAGACTTTTATCGTTATGGCATCCTCAGGGCTGCGGGAGAAAGAAATATACAAATAAGGATGCAAAACCGAGACTAATTAACTAAAGACACCCCCGTTTGAAGCCCCGACGTGAAAGATTCAGTGGCATCAAGGCGCAAGAATACAGGCTGCAGTCGGAATTTTAAGGCATCTTTAGAGTAAAACCCTCAGTAGTCCTCTGGTTTAAGTATAACACAAACATAATTATACTAAATAGCTCCCTATCATACGCTTTAAATAGGATAGAATAAAGACACGGCAGCAATAATCGGCTGAGTCTGCAGTTTTCCTGGCTAATCTGCCTCAAACAGAGTAACACGACACAGCAGCAACCACGAACTGACTGTAGGCATCCAGTCTGGGCGCAGGCGCAGTCCATGTACTGTCTGAGGGCCGCCCGGAACTCCTCCAGCTCCTCGTCCAGCACGGCGAGCTGCCGCTGGACGATCAGGATGTGCTGCGGAGGCAGATACGAAGTCGTGATTAGCTGAGGCTTCCAGAACCCTCAGCTGGTCCACAGATACCAACACGGAGGCCGTTCTGGTGATGACCGGGAGGGGGAAACGCAGCAGTTCAAAGAGTCTCTGCGAATGAATATCAGCGTTGATTGGGATTAAGAATTAAGATGTGGGAGGATAAAAGTGTCTGGGTGTTTGCTGACAATAAACGAACGAGATCCAACAAGAGAAATTCCGCCCATCACTTCCTGCGGCTGATGGGGAATTGTCGACGGAGGCGGCAGGCTGATGGGAACAGGGAGTGAATGTTCAACATGTTAGCCTGAGGACCGCCTGTCTTAGGGTGTGTGTGTGTGTGTGTGTGTGTGTGTGTGTGTGACAGAGAGAGAGACGCCTCAGGACTCAGTGGCTAATTTAAGAGTCCCACCATCACACACGCACGCAGGCGCGCGCGCGCAGGATGTCGCCATCGCAGCAGATCAGTTATCCCAACAACACGTTGGTTCTCAGTGACACATCAATTACATCTTGATCCATTCACGCGGCAGCCGGCACGTTTGCAATATTCAGCTGCTCGGGACGCCAAGATGCTAATTCAACGCCTCCCTGTTTCCTGCCGCACCTGTAAAGAGACTCAGTGATGAATCAGCTCTGTCCCGAGCCGCTCCCTTCACCTGTACATCCAGATTCTGATTGATCTTAAAGGAGTTAAAGTTCCTCACGCCTACTTAAGCAGCCTCGGGCAGAAGGAGACGTGTTGCTCAGAGCTCCTCCAGAGGAGTGTTAGAGATGAAAGAGAATATTTAAACAGTTGTTATTTAAAATAATGATGGTGCTGGAGAATGATTGCATGGACAGGTGGAATTCATACATTGTAAAATCAGAGAGAAGGTTATAGGTATTAAATATTGCTACTTTTAAGCCTCTGCACTGAGAGCAGTGCTGTTGAGCCTTTGACCAGATTGGTGAGATTCTAATCAAAAGGCTGAAACCGTAAAAAGAAACACAATAAATCCCTTTAACGATGGAGGATTTTCTGAGCACAGTATAAAAAAGAAATTACAATATCAATACTTCAAGTCAAGCAGGGACCCTTGAGAACAGAAGCAATTCCAGCCAAAGACGGCGCACCAGAGACGCTGTCAAGTTCTGGAGCCACTGTTACTATGACAACTGTTGAGTGCTCTTTAGCAGAGCTCCCTTTCAGGGTGGCTCCGCCATGTTGGAACAGAGTGACACAGAATGGTCACCTAAGCACAGACGATAATTACACCCAAAGAGCTCCAAAGTCAATGTGGACTGACCGATTTGCTCTCCAAGACCTCCTCTTCCACAGGCTCCAGCCGGATCTCCTGCAGGACGACAGCAGAACAACACTCAGCTCATCTGCTACAGCCCAGGAGAACCTGGAAGAACCTTCCCGGTAATCTGAGGAGGCTTCGGGGCTTCTAACTATGGATAAATAACTTAAAAAAAAATATGTATTTGCTGGCCTGCAATTATCAGGGAGATGCCAGATTTTTCTTTTTGCCAGTTGTACATATATAAAACAATAAGGATGTGCTAAAATCCAGACTTTTAAAATCTAAATTGAGGGTGTTAACAGTCATGACTTTTCCAACTTAATAATAAAGTCAAAGAAAGCAGCATCCCATGGTTTAAATAGGTTTAAAACAACCTTTAGCCTGAGTGAAAAACCTTCAATATGCAGTTGTTAAGAATTAAATAATAGGAATAAAAAATATAACAGAAAGATGATTAAACATGTTTCAGGGTCACAGGTGAACTTTATCCTCAGTGGAAACATAATTAGATTTTATTTTACAAGATGGATAAGATGTATCTAAAGATGTATCTAAATGTAAAATGTGTGTTCTAACCACAAGTGCAGGTTTATTTTTTGCACCCAAAAGACTGTGTGTGTGCGTGTGTCTAAATTTATGTGCATATTTGCAAGTGTAATTATGTGGGAGGGCATCGTTGGGTTGTTGTTGTTTGCTGATTTGTGTGTAACATGAACAGACCCTGTAAAGAGCAGCTGAGAACGTGACGGAGGAAGACAGGGAGGATGGGAGGAAAACGAAAAGGTCAAGAGGAAGGTCGCCACCTTTTGCTCCAGACGATCGATAAGCTTCTGCAGCCTGTTGACCTGTGTCATCCACTGGCTGTCTTCCTCATAAACTCCTGCCGCAGACGCACACAGACAAAAGGTTTTTACTGTAAAGATCAAATAGGACGACGGGATGAACAGGTGCTGCGGACGCCCGTTTGTGTGCTTTGACCCCTTTAATAAAACGCATCACAAAGCCTTTAAAAAGAATCCTTTGCTTTGAAAAGGCTCTGCAGTCGGCTCTCAAATCTCCTAGCAACTGCAGCCGCTGGTGTAATTGAAGCTTAATGGAGAATCAACTGTGTGGCAACAACAGGTAAATATATGCAACAGTCAGCGAGCGATCCGGACAGACCGAGCGATGTTTAGGGTAGAGGTCAGCGTGGGGTACCTGCATTGACCAGACTGAGGAGAGGGTTGTTGGGCGAGAGGCTGCTGTTCCTCTGCAGCCTCCGGTTGGAGCGGCGACCCGACCACTGGATGGACAACACGTCTGGTTTGACGGGGCCCTGTCTGCAGCAAGAATTTGATCCCTTTTAAAAACAGCCCATTTTTAAAACACCTCCATCAACATATCAACTCAAAACAAATAAACATCACATGTTCAGGTGAACAGTCAGATTTTTCATAATCATTCTCCCCACTGTTTCAGGTCCCCTTTACACGAGTGAAACCTGCTGGAAACAGCATCGTTCCCCTGTTTTTGTTTCCAAATGTAACAAAAAGTTGGAAAATGGTGTAATTGCCATGCCGGGCCACTAATCGGCGCTGTCGCGTTGTGATGCAACAAAATGAGCGCACCTATTTCTACTTGTGGCACCTGAAAACGAGATGTAAACGGATACAAAGCTGTAGTGCGCGTGTGCAAGTACCTCCCATAAATCCCATCTCGACAACCAAATATGATAGAAGTTTATTAAAACAGCTCATGTAAACAGGACTGGCAATAAAGCCTGGGACGCCCCCTAGTGGTAGACCACAACAAATAAAACCAAGCCCTAAATCTTGAAAATTGACTCACTGCAAACATCTGTTTTTCGTGTTTCCCACCTTCGATGCCAATGACACACAAATATATAACAAAAATAGATAAACAAATAAATAAGCAAACCCAAATTCACACACTTCCTGGCGTTATGTCCACGTTACACGTGGAACGACTTCTAAGCTGATCCAGGGAACGGTTTGGCTCAAGCAGAAGACGCGGAGAAACACGGGCGACTTACAAAGAGTGAAAATCAGAAACAGCGTGATGTGGCGGTAATTTTGGTGCAGACAATTACGCTGATTGATTTTCTTCCTCCTCCGCAAAACAAGCAGGGCCGACGTGCCGACGGGCGGCAGATGTCGCTTCATCTAGTAACCTTGAATCGCTCGCCCTCATCTTCGGATACAGCCTTTAAAAAAATGCAACAGTAACGTGCTCGTGAGTCCACTTCCCCCAATAATCTGGCGAGGCCTTGGGGTGTTTGGTGAGCGTGTGCAGGTGGATCCACGTGCATGTTCAGGCGTGCGTGAGCAAGAGGGATGGAAATATGAGAAGGCTATCATCCGAATTTTCCACCCACAAACGGAAGATTTACTGGATATTAAGGGTTGGTTTCAAATGCAGGACCAGGCCCAAACGACTGATGGCGTCCACACCTGAGAAGACGAGCCTCGGTCTGTCCAGGGACTCACACTGTCCTCGGCTACATGCCGCTTCTCATTGCCTGAGCCATCTGAGACCAGTTACGGTCTCGTTGTTTGCAACATCCCGGAGAAAAAAGGAAGAGGAGATTAGGAGCCACAGTCAAGAGAGGGACAGATAATCCCGAACATGCTTTGCAAATTTATTGCACTTCAAGGAAGGACCATGAATTATGAAAGGATTTATTGGTTTTGAGGGTGAGATCAGCCAAAGAGCCTTTCGGAATGCATTTTCAAGTGCGTATCGTGAATACAAGGTCGGGCTTCGAGGCGTTCTGAGCATCTTTGATGCTCGCTCGGCCTCTCCACACGTGTGAAAAATGGTGGAAGAATCCTGTTTCAGCCCCTCAGAGAGTCAGTAAGATGTTTGGAAGAACAGAGCGGCTGCATCTGGATACATGGGGGAATTTTTCTGAGTGTGAGGAGAAGAAGAAGCTGTGGGAGCGAGGGACGGCGGAATGACATGAGAGGGAGACGGAGAGAAAGACACTTTTAAGGAGACGAGGAGCAGAGCGTCTGAGATGCTGGGGGGGGGGTGGAGCACTCTGAGGTTATGCGTGCATCACTGTCACAAAGAAAACACGGAGCAGAGAGCAGGAAGCCTTTTGGAATCCTGTTCAAAAATGAACATTTTTGAACAGAGAGGTTTTAAAAATGCTGCACGGGGCCCCAGTGTGGGCGCCCGAACAGTGGTTGGGGTTAAAAATCTAATAGGAGAGAGAAGCTCAAGGTGCAAAATATATTTTTTATATATAAAATATGCCTCCTTTAAATGATTAACCTAATTAATAATTAGTATTAATAGCTGGAGTGGTCGTTATAAAGTTCTCAGGGATTCAAAAAAGGACTGAAATTTATTTACGGTGGTAATTTAGATTGTAACGTGTGCTGCCTCATGCTAACACGTGTGTGAGACACAGCTGGTGTGGAGAACAGTCCAGATGTGTTCAAAATGAAAAACATCACTGAAAAATGCCAGATATGCTGTTTTAAAAGTTGCCTTCCATATATGTTAGACCTGCGGTGCCTGACCAGGGTGCTAGAGCTCCTCCCACCACCACCACCACCACCCCCCCGTAGGGGGAGAGTGGTGGGAAAAGGATGGATGGATGATGTCTTGGTGTTATTTAAGTCTAAAATGTGGGATGTCGTTTAAATAGACTGGCTGTGAGAACTTAATGATAGGTTCCGGAGAATTCCACTTACCCTCGCATGTTTTAATGACTAATATTGTGTGTGTGTGTGTGTGTGTGCGCGCGTGTGCGTGTGTGTGTGTGTGTGTGTGTGTGTGTGTTGAAAGAGGACTCGTACGTACTTCTCCTGCCGCGTTTGCTCGGCTGTGGTTTCCATGGCGCATTCGAGTGAGCTCTGAAGCGAATGAAGTTGATTAGTTGTCTCTTTTAGAAGGAAGCGGGTCACAAATTGCTCCAGGTGGGTGGACTCTTGATAATCCTGTCAATTATAACAGATAAGAGAAGAAGAAGGAGGAGGAGGAGGAGGGTTAGTGTGGGCGGAACAATGAAGAGAAGGATCACGGAGGATGGCGGCGACATGTTTGTCCAGAGTCCCCCCTTAATTAACAGACGCTGACAAGCTCATTTGACAAACATCGGCTGCACTTGTTGTTTCTCATCTTTCTTTTAAAGGAAGAGAAGAGGATGCTTGGAAGCTGCAGTTGTTTCACCCAGAACTCAAGTAAACAACACTAAAAGTGATGCTGTTGAAAAAATGAGTTAATTAAACCACAACACAGGAACTTTAATATCCGCCCGGTGTGTAAAAGGGCAACTGTGAGATATAACAACAATAACCTTGATCATAGCAGGAGTTTTTTAAACCTTCCCTCCCGTTTGGATGAGCAGATTTGCCTCTTCCTGTGTGCAATAAAAATGTTTCCCTCCGCCACAACAATATCACACTAAACGTCTTTTCTGGTGCAACTCATATTGTAAATATTTGTTTTCTGCAGGCTTGTGTGCTCGTCAGGAGGGCCGAGAGGAAAATAAATCAATCCGACTGATGTTTACTGAAGGTCTAATTTGCTTTTCCGGAGCCGGAGCGAGACGTCGGAGCGGCGCTTTGGAACTAATGAAATCACCCAGGGTGGAGGGAGCGGCTCTGTGTTCACACACCTGCTCACTTCACTCTTACAACTGCTGGAATAATAAGATGAATATGAGCGGAAACCTTGGCGAGGATGACGCCAGAAGGGCGGAGGCGTGTACAATTAAAAATCACACACACACACACACACACACACTTTCAGTTTCAGTGAGAGTCAGCCAGATAAAGGTCAATCCCCAGTCTAGCAGGAGTATAGATTACCTCCTGTGATTGAGACCTTTGTGTGCGTTTATGAAACTGAAGCCTCATTTTTTTTTCTTTACATTTTCATCTGTGCGTCAGCGCACGGTTGGAGTTTGCATTAATGCTGCAGTTGATTCTCGGGCCCGTTGCCACGGTCCAAAGTCCATCGTTTTCCAGAGTATTCTTCCCAATTCCCGATGAATAATCAACATCAACCAAGGAATACTGAGCTTCACCAGTAGATCTGAACGAGACGCTCCAGTTTGAGATCTCTACACTACATATATTTTCTATTTTTAAGTGTTTTTCCATCATCCAACCAGGCTTTTTCCTAAATGTTTACACTTAAATTGAGACCTGTTGCTCCTGAATTTGCCGTCTTCCAGCTCACTCACAAACCTACAGGGATGTTTTTCATGCACTGTTTGCTCGTGTGTTCACACACATGCGCGTTAACAAGCTTCCTATGGCACCAAGGAAAGATGTAGATGTGCAGCCAGGAACCACCCACTCCAACACCTAAAGAGCAGAGAGACCAAATCCAATGGCAGCCGCCTTATTTGTTGGATTGTAACTAAATCCAGGGTCGTTTAATTGTAGACATGTGCTCACGTACTGGTAACCATGGTATGGATCATGGATCATCCACGTGTTCTGGAACCTACTGACCTCTTTCTGTTCTGTCACTTTCACAACTGCTTCATGGAGAACAGAAATGTAACTTTTGTTTATCTCCTCCTCAGAAAGGAAGGAAGAATTTGACTCTTCAAAAAAAAAAAAATCCCATTTTACACCTTTGATTATTTCTATATCCATAAACTGCACCGGTCCCGAATCTGTAAATACCTTTGCTTCAGTTTTTAGGTGTTGATTGGATTTCACGTTACGTCTCTCCTGCTGAAACACGACCGTTGTTTGACTCCCACGCCGCTTCTGCAGGAGCCACAATGAGACATTTCTGCTCGAGTGCAGATCTGGGGGGGATTTGAGCTTCATGGCATGCATCACATTTGTCACATTAGGTGCTACAAAGGCAGAAAAGCTCTCAGCTCTCCGTCAGATCAAGAGGGTTTGAACATTTTCTTTAAAAAAGCAAAGATGATCAAAAGCTGTTTGATCATGCTGGCATTACAGACAATTTCACGTCTCTGGTGGCTTCATATCTGAAAAGAATCATAGCATGAATTATTCTGGAGCTTTGTTAGCAGCATGAATGAGCTTGACCTTTAGTGTCAAAGGGAAATTTGACTAATTGGGATTCTGAGGAAGGCAGCTGGGCACCGTGCTCATTGGCTTGGGACCTGCAGCTGAACATTGGGACGCTCGGCGGGCAAATCACACACTCCTGAGCGTTACCGCTGCGCCACTACAGGAAACAATCGCATGATGCCGACCGGAGGAAGCGGAGCCGCTCTTGCTCGTGCTGCACGGCCGAGATGAGCGGGAACGTCCAGCGTCAGACTTCAAATGTGTTCTAACCAGGCACAGACACGATGTTTCCTGATAATACGGCCTCTTTCTTGTTGATCTGCACAGCTGTGATATTGGCTTTTTAACTCCTAACGCACTTATATTAAAAAAAATAATAATTCTAGAGCCTCTCCCAGCAGATACAGAGTGTGAGGAAGAAATACAGGTGAGGAGTCACCAGCTGCTATCACACACACACACACACACACACACATACTTGTCTTTATCAACCTGTGAGGGCACAATTCCCCACATTATTTGTGAGGGCAACCTTTTCCACTGATGTTACAATAGTGCAAAATACAAAAGTTTCACAAGATGGGAGTATAGAGCCAGACTGTGACTTCAAATGTGAGAAAACACAACGTTAAAAAAACTAAACAATTCCTGACCAACTTGCGAGGACCATCCTTTGTTACTAGGTAGATTTCGGATAGATTTCGGAAGTGTGTATCCTCACTGTTTCTACTCAATTAAATATCAAGAAATTTTAATAATGCAAGTGTGGATTTTTTGGTTTTCATATGAAGATTCATATTTAGTTGTTAGCATTATACATCATGTAATTCTTGTGTTGGTATTAATTACTTCTTGAATATTTATTAATAAAATTATATTTTTATTAATTATAATAATTTAAATTATAACATTGTTCTGAACTTATAAATGTGGGTTTTTGGCATCAATATAATGTTTAATGTTACATTTGTGACTTCTTCAATTTTAAATCTGTTCCAGTAAAATACAAAAATGTATGTCCAATTTTATTGAACACACCTTTGCTGAGAGAAAGAGCTGGCCAGGTGCTTAATTGATTGAATGGGCACCTTCTAAGAAGTGTCAGAGTCTTAGTCTCTTATTTTATCATGTATATAAGAAAGTTTAAGAATATGTAGGAACAGTAAAATTATTTTATTCAACATATTTAACAATTCTAAACAACAACAACAGTTACATAATAAAACTTCAAAATCTCTTGTAAACAAAAAAAATCTATCTGCTAATTAAAAAAAAAGAGGGCAGAGAAAAAATTCTGCACGACCTTATTAATCAAAGTGAGCTTAATTCTTCCGTTTCTCAAATGCAATCTTCTTGTGAACATGGTACTTAACATCTTTCCATGTTCGTTGATGGAGAACTGGTTCTGCCTTAATTGCATCAACACACAATTGTTTCCTGGGAACTTTCTGTAAAATGATGTTGTTCCCTAACTGTCTCCAGACAGCTGCCTTTTCTTCTTCACTCCGAGGTCTCTGTTGAAACGGTTTTTGGATGTCTGTAGCTGCAACAGAAATTAAACTTTGTAGTTACTGTAAATCTAGTATATCATCTCATATATCAACTTAACAGCAGATACATTACGAATGTACATCCAAGTGTTTCACTTTTTTTCCTGATTTCTGTCTGTAGGATTAGACCTTCATTGCTCTCTTGTCCTCTCTCCTCTGATCCCCTCCTGTCTTGTCACCTCTTTCTCTCTTCCATGTTCTCCCTCTTTTCTCTCTCCCTCTATCTTCCCTCTCATATTCTACCATATCCTCTCTCCCACCATCTGATTTGTAGAGCTTGAATCATCCATTAACCCATCAATTCTGTAGTTTTTATATTTACTTATCTGCTGGTATCACTGGCTCCATAGTTACACCCCGACTTTTGACCCCAATGACTCTTTTTTAGATCTACGTATTTTGGTAACAAACATAACAGTTTTAACATATTTATTGCTCTCCTCATTGTCTTTTCCCTGTCCTGTTTGCCCTGTGTAAAAGTGAGTTTTTCCTGCCACTGTTGCTTGCTGGGGAGTCACCCAATGCTAATTCCAGTTAGCATTCTCTCGTTTACATTCGGTCAGATGAAACTGTGGAGTAACAAACTTAGTTCCTCTAAATCTCACTGGATTTGTCTTCTCTGTAGTTTTAATTTGCCAGCTGATGTTCAGCCCGGAATGATGGAGCAGCTCGGAAACATCTGCGGAGTTGGGAATACTGCTAGAACAGTTCCTGAAGCATTATCATTAGAGCAGGGATGGGCAAATCCAGTTCTCGAGGGCCGGTACAAGCCGGGTTTTGTGTCCTACCAGGCAGAAAGCATGAACTGGAACCCAAGATGAACGCTTCTCTACCTGTCAGATGGAAAACCTGGATTGAATCCAGCCCCCGAGGACTGGATTTACCCAAACCGTTAGAGTGAATGTTGTAGTATTTGTAGTTGGTGTTTCCGAGAGCATAAATGCTCGGAACAGAAAATAAAGACATTGCACACTGAGGTTCCTGCTGAGATGTGGCTGTTCGATGCCCCTGAGGTCCGCCGCCGCCTGTCTATCTCTTTGGTCTGTCGATGTCATCGATGGCGGCGAGGAGCTTCTGACGAGCCTTCTTGTTTATGTGGGAGCCCAGGCAAACGTTCACCAGGTTGGCTAGCTGCTTCATGGAGTACTCCTGAAGGACAGCAAAGGTCAGCTAACTTCTTGATGAACTGCTCCATGTCGTTCTCCGTGAGATAATAAGCCTTGATGTAGGTCTCCACGAACTCTTTGTCGGGGATGGGTCGCAGGTCCGTCAGCTTCTCCAGCTTCATGAGGAACTGCTGGAAGTCCAGCTGCATCAGCGCGCGGCCCTCGTTGCTGCACTTTTTCCACGTTAGCGTAGCTGCGGGACAGAGCGTGACTAAAGATTAGCATCTTTAGCTCCAGACATAGTTACACCCCGACTTTTGACCCCAATGACTCTTTTTTAGATCTACGTATTTTGGTAACAAACATAACAGTTTTAACATATTTATTGCTCTCCTCATTGTCTTTTCCCTGTCCTGTTTGCCCTGTGTAAAAGTGAGTTTTTCCTGCCACTGTTGCTTGCTGGGGAGTCTCAAATGCCTCAAGAAAATTTAGATAACAATGATGCCCACAAGACAAAGGAGAGCCAGAACAACTCTACCTGGCAATTTTGACGGTCCTGGAACAGAACTGCTGTCATTTAGACAGTTGTCTTCTTCTGCAATAAAGAGCAAGTATTTTAGATGAGAATTAACTACAAAAAACACAATTAGAATCTTACAGTACGGACATTAAAATAAAGTTTTGGTCATACCATTTGAATCTTTAGTCATCTTTTTGCCTTCTTTCCTTAGAAGCATGCTTTGTGATATAGAAATTAAAACATTATTAATTTTAAATTCGTCATGATTGAGTCCAAGGTAGTCTTCTATGTCAACTGGACTGGGTTTCTTCTCTTGAAGACGTTTCTCCTTCTATCCAGAAGGCTTCTTCAGTTCTGAAATCGCTGGGGAGAGAGCTTGAAAATATACAGCCCCTGTGGACCATCTGCATGCTAATGATCTGGATGGTCACCTGAGAGTCGTTAGCAGGGTCGTTGGTCGGGTCGTTCACCTAGTTTCTGTTGAGGTGTCTCCCCTTTGTCTGCTGGATCACATGGTGATGAGTCTCCAGGTCTCCTGGAATGGTGTGAACGTTTGGTTTGTTGGTGGAAGGAGTGGAGGACTGCATTGTTGTGGGTGACAGGAAGTGCCTCAGGCCACCACCTCTGTTTAAGGATGGTTTTTCCAATTTGACATGGATAGCTTCCTTGACCCCCCTTTCAAACCAGCAGTCTTCTCTGGCCAGTACCCGTACTGGGCTGTCCTCCAAGGAGTGCCCACTCTCCTTTAGGTGTAAGTGGACTGCTGAATCTTGACCTGACGAAGTGGCGCGTCTGTGTTGTGCCATTCTTCTGTGTAGAGGTTGTTTGGTTTCCCCAATGTACAGTTCCTTGCATTTCTCCTGGCACTGTACAGCATAAACAACATTACTTTGTTTGGGTCTTGGTGTCTTGTCCTTCAGGTGGACCAGCCTCTGTCTGAGAGTGTTGCTGGGTTTGAAATGAACCGGTATGTCGTGTTTCTGGAGGATCCTCCTAAACTTCTCAGAGACTCCGGACAGATCGGGGATGGAAACGCTGCGGCGTTTGTTTCTCTCCTCCTCTCCTTTGCTGGGGTCTCGCTTTCTTGAGGTTTTGGTGAAGGCCCAGTCTGGGTAGCCACATGTTTTGAGAGCTGTCTTAATGTGGTCCTGTTCCTTCTTTCTGCCTTGGGATGTGGTGGGTATTTCTCTGGCCCGGTGTTGGAGAGTTCTGATCACTCCCAACTTGTGTTCCAGTGGGTGGTGAGAGTCAAACTGGAGGTACTGGTCGGTATGTGTAGGTTTTCTGTAGACTTCAATGGTGAGGTTTCTGTCCTCAGTGATCTTGACTGCGCAGTCCAGAAAGGCCAGACTGTTTCCTTTTACCTCTTCCCGGGTGAATTTTACATGCTGGTCTGTTTTGTTGAGGTGATCAGAGAACGCTTCCAATTCTTGTGTTTGAATTTTGACCCAGGTGTCGTCCACACACCTGAACCAGTGGCTTGGCGCAGTTCCTGTGAAGGATGTCAGGGCCTGGGATTCCACCTTCTCCATGTATAGATTGGCAACTATAGGGGATACTGGTGAGCCCATGGCACAGCCATGTTTCTGCCTGTAGAAGCCTTCTCTGTACTGGAAATAGGTGGGGATGCACGTGAAGAGTGACGTGACATCATAGGATACCATAGTCTCTTCTGGAAGTAGTGTGAGTCCACTGACCTTTTGAGCAAAGTCTTGGGAGTTTTTTTTTTCCCCCAAGACTTTGCTCAAAAGGTCAGTGGACTCACACTACCATGCTGGACCTGTGTTTGAACACCACCTATTTCCAGTACAGAGGCATCTACAGGCAGAAACATGGCTGTGCCATGTGTTCACCAGTATCCCCCATAGTTGCCAATCTATACATGGAGAAGATGGAATCCCAGGCCCTGACATCCTTCACAGGAACTGCGCCAAGCCACTGGTTCAGGTATGTGGATGACACCTGCGTCAAAATTCAAACACAAGAATTGGAAGTGTTCTCCGATCACCTCAACAAAACAGACGAGCATGTAAAATTCACCCAGGAAGATGTAAAAGGAAACAGTCTGGCCTTTCTGGACTGCGTGGTCAAGATCACTGAGGACAGAAATCTCACCATCAAAGTCTACAGAAAACCTACACATACCGACCAGTACCTCCAGTTTGACTCTCACCACCCACTGGAACACAAGCTGGGAGTGATCAGAACTCTCCAACACCGGGCCAGAGAAATACCCACCACATCCCAAGGCAGGAAGAAGGACCAGGACCACATTGAGACAGCTCTCAAAACATGTGGCTACCCAGACTGGGCCTTCACCAAAACCTCAAGAAAGTGAGACCTCAGCAAAGGAGAGGAGGAGAGAAACAAACGCCGCAGCGTTTCCATCCCCTACCTGTCTGGAGTCTCGGAGAAGTTTAGGAGGATCCTCCAGAAACACGACATACCGGTTCATTTCAAACCCAGCAACACTCTCAGACAGAGGTTAGTACACCTGAAGGACAAGACACCCAGACCCAAACAAAGTAATGTTGTTTATGCTGTACAGTGCCAGGAGGAATGCAAGGAACTGTACATTGGGGAAACCAAACAACCTCTCCACAGAAGAATGGCACAACACAGACGCGCCACCTCTTCAGGTCAGGATTCAGCAGTCCACCTACTCCTAAAGGAGAGTGGGCACTCCTTCCAGGACAGCCAGGTACGGGTACTGGCCAGAGAAGACCGCTGGTCTGAGAGGGGGGTCAAGGAAGCTATCCATGTCAAATTGGAAAAACCATCCTTAAACAGAGGTGGTGGCCTGAGGCACTTCCTGTCACCCACATACAATGCAGTCCTCCACTCCTTCCACCAACAAAACAAACGTTCACACCATTCCAGGAAACCCAGTGACCCACCACCATGTGATCCAGCAGACAAAGGGGAGACACCTCAACAGAAACTAGGTGAACGACCCGACCAACGACCCTGCTAACGACTCTCAGGTGACCATCCAGATCATTAGCATGCAGATGGTCCACAGGGGCTGTATATTTTCAAGCTCTCTCCCCAGCGATTTCAGAACTGAAGAAGCCTTCTGGATAGAAGGAGAAACGTCTTCAAGAGAAGAAACCCAGTCCAGTTGACAGAGAAAACTACCTTGGATACAATGACCTGGATGACTGAGAATTTACACAGACATCATGATTGAGTAATTTCAATATTAATGAAATCTAATTGTCAACTTTACCTGTGCAGAGGAGGATAAGCAGACAGGTGTTTAGATTTTTTCTTTTTCTTGGGCACATCTGAGTTTGGTAATATTATAGTATTTAATAATTTTGTTATAAATCCTTCTAAACAAGAAACCAAAGTAGAAGTGAAAACTACAGGGCAGTTAGCATAATCTTTACCTGTTTTCTCTGTGTCCTTTGAGGGATCTAATGGCTCTGTGGAATTAGTGGATATTTTTTTTATTTATTAGATTAGCTACACTTGATATTGAAAAATAACATACACGACATGTGAAATATTCAGAAAATACAGGGAAAATGCAGATGTAAAGCAGAAAAATTGTACAACAGCTGACAAGTAGACAGAAGCTTACCTGTTTCAGACGATCTTTTTGCAACATCGAACAACATGACTTCTGCAGTTGAAGCCTGCTTATTAGAGATGTCTACTTCCTCTATAAAAAAACAAACAAACAATCATAGAGTGTATTTTCACTCATAGTATTTGATCGCCAATCACTGATTTCTGTGATACAATGCTAAAGTGAGATTAAAAGCTTAAATGAAAAAATGAATCTGCAAATACTTTTCCTGGCAATAAATAAAATGAGATCAATAGATTAATACTTACCATCCATGTCTGAAGCTTGGCTTTTGCGTTTTTTTAATGTGGTGGCTGGCACATTGCCACTTCCTCTTCCTTCTTGTGTTAAGAGAATGTGTTAGTTTGCAGGTGTCTGGCCAGTTTGCAAGATAAGGACTAAATGAGTTCATTTAAATTATTTTATTTAAGTTAAACCCAACTGTTAAATTACTGGATAGCTTGATAGAAAAATAGCTTAGTAAAAAGTAATACAACCAATAAACAGAATGAGCAGAAACCTTGGAGTAAACAAATACATACCAATTCCTTCTCTTTACTCATCACCAGTAATCCACCTTCGTTTAAAATATAATAGGAAAGCCCATAGCTATGATGTTTGGGTAAATATATGTTAGGCAGGAGCCAAGGAGCTTCGATGGGGGTGGGCGGGGTAAATCCACCTTCAATCAACCCTTGCACTCCTAAAAAAAAATTAAATGTTTAAGATGATTAAATTCAAACATGTGCAGTATTTATATTTAAAACATAATTGCATATATAAAAAAACAGACAGAATCAACTTAATTGGCCTAAGAAGCTTCACTCAAAACATGGATTGATCTTTATACTTACACAAGCCGCACAAAAAGACAATTTGATACTATTCACATATTACAATCATAGTTCCACTGTTTTTCCACATCCTAGCCAATAACAGAGCAATTACTCGCAAGCTAGCTGGCAATAGCAATATAATTACTAATTCTTAATCACAGTGTCAGTTTAACATCATATGAATTCTGCATAACTAATTATTAAAAACACAAAAAAGCCATCATAAGATCAAAAAAATGTCTTACCTTATTGCTTTTGATCAAATGCTGATAGCACACTTTGACTCCAACCTTTCTCCGTCTCTCACAAAGAAGTGCAGTGCGGGCACTTCTGTGATAGATTTAAGTGTAGTGGGAAAGACGCATATTATGTGGAAGTGAATGACGGGGAAAGTTTATTTATAAAATTTTTAAACTGATTGATGCTCATGAAGCAATTGAACTTTCCAGAAAATGTTTAATTTTAATGTAAATGTATTTAAAGGCAATCAATTATTTAGTTAAATTAATCCAGGATCAGCAACGGGCATATTCCCCATGTCATTGAACGCATCTTCACGTGAAGAGCACATACTGCCCAGGTGCTTAATTGATTACCCTCCCCCCCTCCCCTCCCCTCCCCAGACTGGCACCAGCGGCCTTCTGTGAAGTATCAAAGAGAAACCCAGCAGGCAGAATTTTATCTGTCTTTCTTTAATTTTCTAGTACTTTTATGACATAATGCTAGTTTTTACTGATTTAATAATTTTAATATTATTTTTTTCAAATGGGACACATGTGTATGTACAGTATATATGTCTAAACACGTGTCAGGGTGTTAACCTATTTAAAAAGCACCCCTTTCTGCCCAACACTTTGACTCAGCTGGCTGTAAATTTATTATGTTTATTTTAGTCATCCGGGAAAAACTCGCTATATTTCAGCAACTATGATCATTCTTAAGCGCAATCTTGGGCTGAAAGGTGACCAAGAGGCTTGCAGGCCAGAGCAGGAAGGATCCTCTTTCTGTGTATTTCACTTTCACAGAGTTGAAATCAAGGTCACAGAGTTATTTACACACTACAGAATGTTACAGTGTTTTAGATGTGTCTCAGATCAATCAGTAGCAGACATAAACAACACAAGACGTTCCCGCAGAATGCTGTGCTTCTGATCAGTCTCAGATCAATCAGTAGCAGACATGTTCCCGCAGACTGCTGTGCTTCTGATCAGTCTCAGATCAATCAGTAGCAGACATGTTCCCGCAAACTGCTGTGCTTCTGATCAGTCTCAGATCAATCAGTAGCAGACATGTTCCCGCAAACTGCTGTGCTTCTGATCAGTCTCAGATCAATCAGTAGCAGACATGTTCCCGCAGACTGCTGTGCTTCTGATCAGTCTCAGATCAATCAGTAGCAGACATGTTCCCGCAAACTGCTGTGCTTCTGATCAGTCTCAGATCAATCAGTAGCAGACATGTTCCCGCAAACTGCTGTGCTTCTGATCAGTCTCAGATCAATCAGTAGCAGACATAAACAACACAAGACAAGTGGTGTTCCCGCAGACTGCTGTGCTTCTGATCAGTCTCAGATCAATCAGTAGCAGACATGTTCCCGCAAACTGCTGTGCTTCTGATCATTCTCAGATCAATCAGTAGCAGACATGTTCCCGCAGACTGCTGTGCTTCTGATCAGTCTCAGATCAATCAGTAGCAGACATGTTCCCGCAAACTGCTGTGCTTCTGATCAGTCTCAGATCAATCAGTAGCAGACATGTTCCCGCAGACTGCTGTGCTTCTGATCAGTCTCAGATCAATCAGTAGCAGACATGTTCCCGCAGACTGCTGTGCTTCTGATCATTCTCAGATCAATCAGTAGCAGACATGTTCCCGCAAACTGCTGTGCTTCTGATCAGTCTCAGCAGCAGAGGAGACTGGGCTGGGTACCTGATCAAATCTATTGAAAAAACAAGTTCAGGTCGTTTCCCCCCCCCCCCCCGTCACCCACAGGTTGGGACTTCTGCGATATGAATTGCCAAACCATGTGCAGAGCACCAGGCGTGTGCGTCCATCACAGGCCACGTGTACAGGTCAAAATGTCCCTTTTCTCACCTTGTGCAGCTTCTGCGCTGTGTGTGTAGCAGAGTGCCCCCCCCCCCCCCCCCACCACCACCATCGAAGCTCCTTGGCTCCTGCCTAACCTATATTTACCCCAACATCATAGCTATAGGCTTTCCAGCAGAGCGTCTCGAAGGAGGACTCTGTGTGATTGCCCACCTTGTGCAGCTTCTGCGCTGTGTGTGTAGCAGAGTGTCCCCCCCCCCCCCCCCATCGAAGCTCCTTGGCTCCTGCCTAACATACATTTACCCAAACATCATAGCTATGGGCTTTCGAAGGCCTGTACAGAAACAATATAGACGATGTAGTACGGTGGGTTCTTCATTTTATGGCTGTTTTTTTTTTTTGCAGAACACCTCCACTTAATTCTGAGGATTTCCTCAGCTCAGAGCCTAACCCTAACATTGATGAACAAGAAGCTTTACTTTCACATAGACCGAGAAATTAAAAGCAGAACCTCGACATATTGATCAATGATCTTGACGTAAACGTGTTCAACTTCAAGAAGTTTGACATGGAGCATCCCAAACAACACAAGCTGAGTCCTCACTCCTTCATCCAAGTGGCTCTGCAGCTATCTATCAAAGAGGCAATGGGGACCTCTTCAGCTGATTGTCTAAATATGTCATATCCTGTGGAGATCCCGTTGTAGCAGCCACAGATTTGTGTCGAGTGTTCTGTAGTTGTTAGATTTGAAACTGTCACACATCAGAAACTTAACAGTGGAGGGTCGGACACGGTCGGACACGGACACGGAACGTGCCGAAACCACCCGAACTCCCGCCCGTCAGGGGGCGGAGCCAGGCGGCGGTGGGGGGGGGGGTGCAACACATGTGACTCCTGAGGACTGAAATTCTGAGCGCAAACCTTCATCAGTTTCCGTGTTTTTCGCTTCGGGGACGGACTTTTTCATATTTTTTCTCCACGCGCTGTTAGACAGTTCGTCCATGTAACACGTCTCCATGGCAACACCGACGCCCCGAAAACAAAGAACAAAAAACAACAACCCAAAACTACTCTTATAGTACCGAAAAACAAAAGGTCCTCATCACTCGTCTTAAACAACGCAGAAGAAAACGCAGCCAACGGATGTTTTAAACTACGGTAAACATCTGAATTCTCATTCCCAGTATTATTATTCTCATTATTACTATAAACCTTAAGCCGGTTAATCCATACTTGTTCTATTAGGCAGGCAGCCAGGCACATACTAGCATCATGGCACGGAGGAAGGTAGAAAACAACGTCACTTGGTTCTGTCCAAAAGGACGAAGAGAACCCGTGGGACCGGGATCGCTCCGGTTTGACCAGTTGGAACTGGTTTTCAGCATTGCAGAGAAAATACAAATAGTCAAACATTTAAACCCCCAGTGTTTCGGGTGGGCGGCGCTGAAAAGGCCCGTCTGTGTCGGGGCGCTGCCACGGAGCGTCGGGAGTTTTAGTTTTGGGTCGGGTGACGCAGCGGAGAGACGGCCGGGAAGGTTCTGAAAGGTGTGGACCGGTCCGGGGTCCACCGTCCACCACACAAGCAGCTGGGTTCTGTATTTAAGTGCTGACCCCCCCCCCCCCATCCCACCCTAAATGAGACCGCTCTAACCCGGGCGCCAAGAGACCTTTTGTGTATCAGGGTCTATTAACCAGTTCCAGGCCCCAGTAGCCGTACACACAGACACCACAAGAAGAATCGTTCTCCACCTGCCTGTTGCCGGTTGCAAACAGGAAACATACTCTGTTAATCTCCTCTCAAAAGCCTTGAGGTCTTTGGCCTGTTCCAAAGAATTCATGCCTCCTCGTCCAAGACGCCCAATGCTGTCTGTGACGTCACTTCCATATTTCAACTGTGTTTTTAGATGCCATCTCATCTTAACAATTAGGTTTATTACATCCCCAAACAAATAAATAGCCCAAAAAACAATTTACATTATATTACAAAATGTTGTGAATACTGAAAATGATCTTTGTACAAAATGGGGAGGGGAACCAGCTTCAAAAACAAAACTGCAATTTCTCCCATATATATATATATATATGAGTTAAAGGCCAAAGAAAGTGCTTTATAGAAGACTGAGTGTTTTAAATCACATTTGGGGAATGAAGACCTGAACTCACCTACATAAAGGTGAATTTAAAAACATATAGATGAATACTGCATATTGGATAGATAGATAGATAGATAGATAGATAGATAGATAGATAGATAGATAGATAGATATAATTTCCTATGACAAATAAAAAACAGAATCTTCAAAAAAAAGTAAAAACCAGATTTGTCAGAAAACTTTCAAAAAACCACGTTGCCACTTTTTGTCACTTCATCCTTGTTACGGTATATAAACAATCGCCTGAGAACCTGGACTAATCCCCCCCTAGCAGAGTGCCCCCCCCCCCCGAACCTCCTTGACTCCTGCCTAACATATATCTACCCAAACATCATAGTTATGGGCTTTCCAGCAGAGCGACCTGATTGCTACCTGCTGGGCCTTAAGATGCAGGCCATCGAGGAAGGTTAAATGTATTTAAAGGCAATCAATTATTTAGTTAAATTAATCCAGGATCAGCAACGGGCATATTCCCCATGTCATTGAACGCACCTTCAGGTGAAGAGCACATACTGCCCAGGTGCTTAATTGATTACCCTCCCCCCCCTCCCCTCCCCTCCCCTCCCCAGACTGGCACCAGCGGCCTTCTGTGAAGTATCAAAGAGAAACCCAGCAGTCAGAATCTTTGAACCTGGTTTCATGGGTTCTATTTAAAAATTACCCATTTCTCCCCAAAATACATACATTGTAATTTGTGGCAATTTGGATAGCTACATTTTTTACTATTTTGGTTATCTTTAATTAAAATGGAAGGAGTTTTATCTGTCTTTCTTTAATTTTCTAGTACTTTTATGACATAATGCTAGTTTTTACTGATTTAATAATTTTAATATTATTTTTTTCAAATGGGACACATGTGTATGTACAGTATATATGTCTAAACAAGTGTCAGGGTGTTAACCTATTTAAAAAGCACCCCTTTCTGCCCAACACTTTGACTCAGCTGGCTGTAAATTTATTGTTATCACAATCGGCTGCTTGTTTAGTTTGCTAACGCTCGACAGCTAGCCATCTTGCTTGTGTTTGGGGACTGGAGAATTTAACTCGCAACGCTGTCAGCGCCGAGCGAGCGACGGTCGTCTGGAGTTGCCTTGTCTTTTTTGTTGTGCAGAAGTTATTGTGCAATTCTCTGCTGCACAACACTTAAATGCGTTAGTTTGCTGTGTGTCTGGGGGAAGGAGCTGTAATGCTGTGACAAGACAATCGAGAATCTTAGACTTGCTCAGCTGAATTGCCAAACCATGTGCAGAGCACCAGGCGTGTGTGTCCATCACAGGCCACGTGTACACTGGGGTCACGTCAACCATTCCAGCAAAAATAACAGAATTTTAAAACCACGTTGCCACTTTTTGTCACTTCATCCTTGTTACGATATATAAACAATCGCCCGAGTTTAACGTTTAACCCTTTTGAGGGGGGGTTAACGTAGAGACTAACAAGCCACCAGGGAAGGACCAAAACAGTTTATCAAGATTGTGCTTTATTTCTTAACACACGTGCATACATCAAGAGTGGAGGGAGAGGTGGAACAAACGGGTCTGTGCCAAAACAAAAGTCAAAAAACAGGGCATCTTAAAACATCAAAAACACAATGGTGGCCACAGCCCATAACCTAGTGTAACTAACAATCAAAACCTACGTGCAGCAATGTATGGGGTACCCCGTCCTTACCTCGTCCCACCTGCCCTCCACAAACTCTCCCTGTCCAACACTGAGCGAGAGAGCGAGCCCCCTCAAAAGGGTTAAACGTAACAAGTGGGGTTTTTGATCTTGGTTATTTTATAAACTGATTTATTATTTTTTTTGCATCCATTTTGTTGACAGCTCAGGCACAGATGAATCTGTGGATCATGTTCCAGATGACCGAGCTGCGTGGCTGATGCAAGTAAAGCAGGAAGATATTTTCCGTTCTATGATTTTATTTTGTCTGACCTAAACGTTTAAATGTTAAACACACTGGGTCACTTTTTAGTTGCCTAGTATCTCCACCAGTTACAAAGCACTGGCAGTGTATTGCTATAAACTCATCAGGGGAATCAAACACTATTAAAAAAAAGTGAAAAAAGTGGGGAAATCCTGTTGTCCACTCAAGAGAAATTTAACATATAACACTGAATTCCAAAGATTTGCTGACTATAGGCTTTCCAGCTTCGAGCGTCTCGAAGGCGTGTACAGAAACAATATAGATGATGTAGTACGGTGGGTTCTTCATTTTATGGCTAATTTTTTTTTGCTGAACACCTCCACTTAATTCTGAGGATTTCCTCTGGGCCTTAAGCTGCAGGCCATCGAGGAAGGTTACAGTATTCCTCAAGTTTTCATGGACACGGCCTACGGCGTGGCGACTCACTGGAAGCTCAGAACAGGGCAGGTGCCCTAACCCTAACAACTATCAGACAGCTTATTTCAAGTGCTTCCCTTTTTTCTTCTTGTTCCTTTTAGCTGCGCGTTTCCCGCTTCAGCATCGGAGGAATATAGTCCTACCCAGGGAGCAGGCAGGGGGACAACTAATAGTTTATACAAAGAAAAAAAAAGTGGGTGCGTCTGCCGTCACAGCCCATAGCAATCTATCAGCTAAGCTGGGCCACCTGATAAGCCCACAAGACTCATCTATGCTGCGCAACATTCACAACACACTTAAGAGCAAAATTCAGAGTAAAGGTACAGTCCAAAACCCAGCTACTGCATCCAGAAGGCCATTCGGGAGGGTCACTGGCTGCAATCTAAAACCATCCTGGTAATTTCGTGATTTCATGAGTGCTTTTCTGGCATCTTCTTTGATTCTATCGATGACCAATTTATGTGAGCCATCACAGTTTCCACATCCACCTCATCACTCTCTTCCGAGTAGTCTGAAGACTCTGAATCATTTCCACCTGATTTCTTAAGCCGTTTCCTTTGGTGTCGTCGTAGTCGTCCATGATCAGTTTCATGATCTTGCTTTTGTTTCTCTCACATTTTTCTGATGTAGTCAGCTAGATTAGACTCATCATTTGTCTCCCAGTAGTTTGTGAATTGAGAAAGCCTGTTCGGCAATGTTCCCTCTAAGCTGCGCACTTGCGCAATCGTGCACTGCTTGCACATACTTAGAAAATCTATGCAGCGCACAAAATAAAATTAAACAGAAACATATTAATTTATATCTAATTTTAGAACGGATATAATCTAGTTACTTAGACCAGTAATATTTTCTGTACCATTTCGCAACGTAACTCAATGAGCGACAGGTGTCCAGCCAATAATACGATACAGTTCACTTACGCTACGCAGCCAATCAGCATTGACAGTGTTTGCGTATGTGCCCTGCCTTTACTCGCCGTGCAGGTTAGCTAAAGTACTGCTACAAAAAACTGAGTGATTCAAAGTTCAGCGGACGGTTGGGGCTTGGAGACAGTCTCTGTGTCCATTGGTTCTTCCTTTTCCCTCACTTTCTCTTCTGGGGGCAGCGAGGTATCCATTGGTTCATCAATGCTGTTTTCGTTCTCTTGTCCAGTAGGTGAGCTGGGAACAATGAATGGGGTGTTGGTGAAACTGTTTTGGCTTGGCGCAACAAACTCAATAGAGCTCTGGGACAGACTTTCCTGCACCAATGTTCCCTGTCCTGACAGATAGCAGTCGCAGGCTTTGGCCCGGAGTCAGAGTAGGCTGACCCTCCTGCTCAGGCTTAGAAACGGTGCGGTCTAGTGCAGCGCCTGTTTTGTCAGTTTCAAACAGGTCCTGTTGAGAAGACAGGATCTCACAGTCCCGCTGGTCCTGCTCAGACGTCTGGAGGCACTGAGAGTGTAGCAAAACCTGGACGCTCACCTGCTGAGCAGACTGAACTGGAGAGTCCAAGGAGCTGCTGGAGCTCACCTCTGCCCTAGCTGCTTTGTTGTTCTGACTTCCTGAAGTCCTGGAGTCAGAGTTCTGACCTACTTTGGCATGTTTTTCACAATCTGGAGGAGGGATATTGTCTTCTTGGTCCTGGCAATTTGTCAATTTGAATAAAGACTGTTGCTTCCTTAAAGTTCTGCGCTCGAGTCCTCTGCGTGAGTATTGTCATCTACCTGGACAATGTGTACAAGCATTAGAAAAGTGAAAAGGACAGACAGTCCACTGGACAATAAGGTAAAATTTTAGTCAGATTTGTGCATATTCTAGTGACATTTATATCTTAATCATTAAATGCTGTTACTATGAGATAATTTATGGGCAGGGTTTCCGCTACATGTAATTCATTGTGGTGCACCACCACGCCTTCAGAATGATTTTTTTTTTCAAGATTTAAAACAATTTTAAATAAATAAATATGCACATATGTGTATATACATTCCAGAACATGACCCTCACCCATGCAACAACTGGACCTTACCCAGGCCAAAGTGCTTTAGCAACTGTTAGCGCATCTGGGTTTGTGATTGGAAATAGTTCTATCCATTTTGACAATGCATCTATTATGACCAAACAGTATTTCTTTACTTCACTTTTATTTAATTCTATGAAGTCCATGAGTATAGTTTGGAATGGATATTGGGGAACAGGAAATTTTCCTGTCCTTGCTCTCAGATTTCCTTGTGAATTGTGTCTTGCACGTCAGACATGTTTCTACAAAAAATATTTTGAACAAGAATTGAATCCATAGGTTGTATAGTGCTGCTGCGTATCTGTCCTACCATCCTTCCTGTTGAGACATGTGTTACACCATGGCTCAATATAGCAGCCCATTTATACAGATATTTTGGTAGGATAGGTCATACATAAATGTCTTTTAAGGTTGCTCTGTTTTTAATCCATAGATCTTGTCGAGGATTTTCTTAAGTTAACACAAAGTCAAAATGCTGCTTTTAAGAGGTTAATAAGTCAGTCAGAGTACATGCAACAACAGCATGCAGAGAGATCTCTTCCCAGTGTAACAAACATGTCCCTTTAATAATGCTTAGCGACTACGCCTTTCTCTCAGTACTTTTCCATCTACTTACTTCATCGTCACAAGGTTAGCATGATAAACTGTAGCATTTTGAAGGTTGCTGACTCGCACATCTTCATCATTTTCTAAGGAGTCTTTGTTCTACAACTCGTGATTTGTTCTACAACTCGTGACATCTCGTACACCTGCACAAGCATCATCAAATGAACTCGCTTGACCTTACTGGTTTAAATGATCTATGCTAAACTAAACAACATAAAGCTTTCCCATTGGTGCAGTGTTGTTCGGTATGAATGTTCAACATTGAGTCCCAAACATGGAGCACATTCCTCCTACTCCTGAATTTGACTTCATACCTCTTGAAATAAGTTTTTTGTTTTTCACCACTTTAACAAACCCCATTTTAGGGCACTTTAACTCTCTTCCTATGAGCGAAACGTTGCCAACAAGCGGAAGCTGACTTATATCAGTTCTATGATTTTATTTTGTCTGACCTAAACGGCTGACTTGCCGTTTCTTTCGACGGTCTGGCATGTCGATCTCGTACGTCACAGCTCCCATTTTGCGTGTCACGGTGTAGGCTTCGTGAGAGAACATGCATTCATCATTGTTGACACAGTTCCCTGTGGTGTGGAACAGCTTACAGGGAAATTCACCATGCATGTAGGGGCAGTGGTCAGCTCGGGCACAAAAGCCAGTGATGTAGAACTTGCAGAGCTCTTTCTTCTTAGGCAGATCAACATCATAGCTGAAGTTGCAGTGGTCTCCCCAGGTGCATCTCCCTTCAATGTAGGATTTGCAAATGGCCTTTCCTTGTCTGACCTAAACGTTTAAATGTTAAACACACTGGGTCACTTTTTAGTTGCCTAGTATCTCCACCAGTTACAAAGCACTGGCATTGTATTGCTATAAACTCATCAGGGGAATCAAACACTATTAAAAAAAAAGTGAAAAAAGTGGGGAAATCCTGTTGTCCACTCAAGAGAAATTTAACATATAACACTGAATTCCAAAGAGTTGCTGACTATAGGCTTTCCAGCTTCGAGCTTCCAGCTTGAAATGAATATTCATCAAAATGAATATTTTTGCCTTATCCCCCCCAAAAAACAGTTAAAAAAATAAAATAATATATATATATAAACCCAGAAAGGTTTCCCTGAACGGCTCTTCGGGATGACGCGGGGCTCCGGACTGAACCGCGCCGGAGCAGCCAATGCCAGACTCCCGCTCAGCTATTAGCTACCTTCTCCATGCCAGCGTAGTTCCATGTGTAGACTTTCTCGCTTTCTTTCCATTCATTGTTCTAAATATTCTGCCATTTAAATTTAGTGGAATCAGAGGCATTTCAGCGGCGGCTGGAAGCCATAGGCGCACTGGAAGGGAGAAAGTCCAGTGGCGGAGCTGGTTAGGGTGTTGTGGGCATCATGTAGGACTGTCGGGGCAGGAGAGGCAAGGATGGGAGAGACATGGACACTCCCTTGGCGAGACTTAATCTGAAAACATCGTCTGGCAGATTAGGGTGAAGGTTGCAAGGCCCCTGGGGTGGAGGGTTTCCCTCGGGTGGGAATCTGCTTTGGGTGCTGTGGCTGTGGACGTCACCTGAGTCCTTTTTGCTGCCCTTGCTTCCATCTCTATTCTTCTTCAGCACTGCCTTGAACATGGCAAGATGGTTGGAATGGTCCATTCATTCTCCTTGTCTCCAAGATCTCCCAGCCACAACTTCTCCTCCGATTGTTCCAGATATTCCTCAGCCCAGCGTCCAGGATCTGCAGCCTCGGCGATAAATTCTCGTGTCCAGTCTGCATCTGCTGCATCCGTGAGGGAGGCGACTCCTGGAGCGGACGTAGACTCGGGACCCGAGAGAAACTCTGCAGCCCAGTCCCCCAAGAGCGCCAGCGCCGCCACATCTGGCGCTCTCTGTGGAGCTTGTCTGTAGCTTTGCTGGTCAATTTGCTGCATTTCCTCCAACAGCTGACCCATGTCGAAGGTGTGCGCCGGTCGTGGCGGCGCCTGGAGGAACTCATTCACCAACTCTTCTTCTGTTGCAATTTCAATTGCTGTGGGAGGAATTGTGGGAGTTGAATGGTGGCGCCATGCTCCCCCTTCCTTGGTCATGTGAGTGGTCAACTTCATGAGGGGATTGGCTCCCCCACATTCTGCCTCCACCAACTCCTGCATTGCCATGGCAACACAAGGACAAGGCGACTTCAGAACAGATCAGAATACCGCCGACAGCTGCTGCTGGAGCCGAACCGACAGTCCTCTTCCCCGGTCTGTCCGTGTATCTACACCCTCGTCCGATCGAAACTGCTGCGGTGTCCAACCTCTCCGTTGCCATCAGACCACAGCTGCCTTATACTGGACAATACAAATAGATAAGCAGCTTGATTGGTGCCGCCATCTCATCCTCACTATTATAATAATCAATCGGTTCCTTTCTTCACAATGTCAGTTCCATCTGCATGCTTTTAATACACCCTTGACACAAAGTGTTCAATGGTTGACAAGCACCAGCGGATGAGGGTTACTGGATGTTTGGTCGAGGTTTGAGAATAAGTTTCCCCGTATCATCACAGGACATGTTGTATTCTGCTAAAACTGTCCGACAGTGGGCAGCAATAATTGATGGTGCCACAACTCGTTTGTGTATCCCAGCAAAGAAGAGGGCTATAAGAGTCCTCTGTTACTCTTCAATTCGACGACGCTGTTCCTTCTGCTCTTCGATTCGTTTCTGTCTATCGTGCAAAAGTTGCCTCTTGTGTTCCTCGGGGTCTCGACGTTGAGCAGCAAGCTGGGCCTGCTGCCTCTTGTGGGCCTCGGAGCGCTCTTTGTTCTCCTGCTGAAGACGCTGGAAGTCCCTCCTCAGTGTGGACTCACCAGGTACATTAAGGATTGAGCTTGACTCTCTGTCATCTCCACGCTTTTTCTCCTCTTCATCACTGCCACTGTATTCATACTCTGTTTCATCTTTTTCTCCCCGTTTCTTGCGGGTACGATCAATGTGATCTTTGAGTTGGATGCAGACCTGCCGCTCTGTGGGCTGGTCTTGTATAAATGAATGTTTGAGCAGCTGCTCTGTAGATGGACGGCTGGGATACGTCTTCACAAGGCATCCTTCTATGAAGTCTATGAACTTCTTGGACCATTTTTTGGACTTCAGTTTCGGTGGGGGATTCCTGGGAATCAGGAAGAGGGCCCTCATAGGGTGCATGCCACACAAGGGAGGAGCTCCCTCTGCCATCTCGATGGCCGTGATCCCCAAAGACCAGATATCGCTCCTGTAGTCATAGGTGGAATCAGGATTCTCGTCACAGGCGATAACTTCAGGAGCCATCCAATACGGCGTGCCGATGAAAGTGTTTCTACGTCCAACAGTCTAACCCTAACCCTGTCCAACTGAGCGCTCACTCCAAAATCAACAAGTTTGACTTCAGCGTTCTCCGTCAGCAGCACATTCTGCCCTTTGATATCTCTGTGAATGACTTTATGGGCATGGAGGTGGGAAAGGCCCCTCAGAATTTCTCTGCAGATGTACGCATTCCAGTCCTCCTTAAGAGAGCTGCCCTTGGTGTTTTTCACAAGGTCGGTCACTGATCCTGCGCCACAAAACTCCATCACCAGCCAAAGCTGGTCGTCATGTCCTGGGGGACTCTTCTTGACAAAGGCACCGTAGTAAGTTGCGATGGTGACTGTACTTTTTCAGCATATTGATTTCAGCTTAGGCTTCAGGGTCTATTAACCAGTTCCAGGCCCCAGTAGCCGTACACACAGACACCACAAGAAGAATCATTCTCCACCTGCCTGTTGCCGGTTGCAAACAGGAAACATACTCTGTTAATCTCCTCTCAAAAGCCTTGAGGTCTTTGGCCTGTTCCAAAGAATTCATGCCTCCTCGTCCAAGAAGCCCAATGCTGTCTGTGACGTCACTTCCATATTTCAACTGTGTTTTTAGATGCCATCTCATCTTAACAATTAGGTTTATTACATCCCCAAACAAATAAATAGCCCAAAAAACAATTTACATTATATTACAAAATGTTGTGAATACTGAAAATGATCTTTGTACAAAATGGGGAGGGGAACCAGCTTCAAAAACAAAACTGCAATTTCTCCCATGAATCATGTTTTCTTTAATCATCACTGATGATTCAGTACTGCTATATATATATATATATATATATATATATATATCATACCTCTTGAAATAAGCCTTTTTCACCACTTTAACAAACCCCATTTTAGGGCACTTTAACTCTCTTCCTATGAGCGAAACGTTGCCAACAAGCGGAAGGTGACTTGGCAAATTTGGCACAGCCGCCGGGCTGGCCCTTTCTGGACATTGTTTGCAATGGAATGACCACAGTTGGGAGAAGTCAAGCACAAAGAGGGCTGTGAAACCATGGTTTAGTCTACAGAATATCCAGTTTTGCTTCATTTGGCCCCAGATGCTTTTAAGATGAAACTTCAAATTCTATAACTTGTTAGTGCCTGAGAGATGGGCTGAGCCTCAGCTGTACACAGTGGCTAAGGGCAAAGGTCAGGGTGTTCACCTATTTTTTTTTCTCCCGACAAATGAGCTGCTGAAAGTATCTTTATATGTATAGCATGTATAGTATCTTTATCAATGGTGTCCCAGTAAACATCCTGCCAGATTTCAGCACCCTCAGAAGTTCCAAAGGCTAAAGGATGGCAAAAATGTGAATGTGAGGCCTTCAGGTCAGCTAGGAATTATTTTTTCTGATTTCTTCTCATATTTTATCTAGACAGATTAAAATGACAGGTTTATCATAAGGAGGTGCTGGACTAAGATCTATATATCTATATAGGGAGAGATCTATACAGAGATACGTATATATAGAGAGATCTATATATGTATATATATCTATATATAGAGAGACGGAGACAGAGAGAGAGATCTATATATCTATATATATAGAGAGAGAGACGGAGACAGAGAGAGAGAGATCTATCTATATCTATATAGAGAGAGACGGAGACAGATCTATATATAAATATATAGAGACAGAGAGAGAGATCTATATATCTTTATATATATATATATAGAGAGAGAGACTATATATATCAACTGTGTTTTTAGATTCCATCTCATCATAAAAATTAGGTTTATTACATCCCCAATTAAATAGCCCAAAATTTTTTTTACATTGTACAAAATGGGGAGGGGAACCAGCTTCAAAAACAAAACTGCAAATTCTCCCATGAATCATGTTTTCTTTAATCATCACTGATGATTCAGTACTGCTGAGTTAAAGGCCAAAGAAAGTGCTTCATAGAAGACTGAGTGTAAATCACATTTGGGGAATGAAGACCTGAACTCACCTACATGATAAAGGTGAATTTAAAAACATATAGATGAATACTGCATATTGGAGAGATCTCTCTCTCTCTCTCATATATATATATATATATATATATATATATATATATATATATATATATTCAATTTCCCATATATATATATATATATATATATATATATATATATATAAATGAGAGAGAGAGATAGATATATAACGATATAATTTCCTATGACAAATGAAAAACAGAATCTTCAAAAAAAAAGTCAAAACCAGATTTGTCAGTAAAGTACTAAAGACTAAATTTGTTCATTGTTAGTTTCTACAGGCTGTAGAATTTGAGCAACTTCCTGTTTAACAGACTGCGCATCAGAATCACATGACATGATCATGTGATTTCAGTGACCAATCAAAAAAAGATCCTGTCTCAGCCAATCACAAAATTGGTCGTCTGCAAAAAAAGATTTCGATTGCAGTACTGGAGTGTGTTCAATTGGGGGCACTCAAGAAGATTGCTGAGAAAACACAATTCAGGTTTTAATATTGCAATGAGGGCAATTTCTGTAACTTATACAGATCAGTCACTAGGGGCACTGGAATGCTTTTACAGGGTTTTCTTTGTGAGGACCATAGAAAATGCCCTCACAAGTAAAAATGTCCTCACACGTAAGGTCGTTTGTCAATGTGTTGTCCTCACAAATTTAGTAATACAAGAACACACACACACACACACACACACACACACACACACACACACACACACACACACACACCCTCCATTCTGTCTGACAATCACAACACAGCCTTCTGGGTGTTGTTGCACTGCGAGATGAAGCCAAGAAGCCAATCACTGCCATAATAAAATCATGGAACCAAACTCATGTGTCTTCATAAGGATAAGAGAGAGTGGATGGATGAGGCGCCTATCGAGGAGAAAGCTGGAAAAGGTTTTGTATAATTGTCATTATTATCATGGTAACGATCATTGTTGGATTAGAAGTACTGGGTGGTCTTTCGTAACAGTTTAACACAAATTATTTGTGACAGGACGATGAGCACTGGCGACTTTAATGACCTTCTGACTTTGCCACATTAAAGTGCCCCTGACATTTCCTCTAATTGGGATTTCATCCATTTGATTGGACTCTCATTAGCTGCTGCCTGCACTTGCAGCCTCAGAATTGTGCTGCATCACGTCTGTAGCGTCGGTCCCGCACCTGTAAATCCTGCTTGTGTTACTAATGCGGACGCAAAAACAACATTTTCATGTTCTCTCCAGAACAAGATCACAAGATGGACGACACTGGACTCACCTTCTTGGTTTTGTCCATCGCCTTCAGAATGGATAAATTCAGGTCTTCCAAGGCAGCCAGGACGTTCTCGTATTCACCAAGGTGCTGGGAGAAATATTCTATCAAACCAAGGAGAAAAAGAAGCATTTTTGTGATTTGAATCACTTGGACATGGCTGTGGGTGTTTTGTTGAAGCAGCGCGAGTGTGACACCTCAGTCACACAGCCTGTGGGGCTTTTTAACATGCGACCACACGACCACATCTAACTGGCTGCTTCTCTTGTTCAGAGAAAATGTCAAATAGCATTTGAGACCAGGGTGCCCTGAAACGGGAGGTAGAGCGAGGTCAAGCTATTACTGGTATCAAAGCCGTTGAGGAAGTGTGAAGTGCTTCCTACCACAGAGTTCGTCCGTGTCCACGTTGCTGGAAAAGGGGGACAAAAACAGTCATTTCCAGCTGCAATTTCTACTGTCACATGTCTGGCTGAGGTCAAAAATGGGCACAAAATAAAGCAACTTACTCTGTGTTGTGAGTGTCGATGGTGTGAAAAAGCTCCTTCAGTTCCTCGGCCGTCAGGACTCCGTCAGAGAAATACGCTTTGAACTCATCGAAGGACAGTTTGCCATCGTCTGCGGACAAGAAAAACCCCACGAAAACACTCGATACGATATTTTTTTGTAGCGTTTTTCACGCGGCTGCAGCGGGTTTCATCTGAATGTTTATTGCGGATACAATGAATCCATTTAAAAGCAGTCGGGGACAAACTGTTCAGAGCTAAAGTCACTGCTCTAAAGGAGTTTAAGCAGAACGTTGCTGTCAGAGCTCATCTACCTGATTTAGAAATCGTTTCATTATGCGTTCATTTGATGTTTTCTTATGCTGGTGGCTGTTGCATGGTGAAAAGGAAGAGGAAAACCTATAATATTGAATAATCCTCTAGTTTATTCTAGTTTAAAGTCAAAGGTTTGCCATAAATGAGAAAAAAATAAAGTAAAACAAAGATACATCCACAAATAAATGATATATCTGTAAAAATGGATTTGAGGATTTGAGATCACAGCACTGGATAAATAAACTGGATGCTTAAATTTAGGAGATGTCAAAATTCCTGTGGGAATGAATGAACAGCGACGAATGTGTTATTTTAAGATTTAATCTCCAAACACAAAATACCAAAAGATGCCAATTGATTAGCATATCAGAAAGGTTGTTCTGGGTTTGTTACGTTGCTTTATGGATGAAAGATCAAGATGCTTTGATTAAAGGTGCATGTTTTCCAGATTTGTGTGTCACATTATCCGAATATGAACCATAGCAGCCGATTTTCCTCTGGACTTTCAGGCACACACCTTTAAATGGGAGCTCCCTGGACAAAAATGTCCGACCGGGACCAATTTTATGTGTTTTGCTTCATTATTGTCCGGAAACCGAACCTCGGTGGGCATGGTCAATTTCCTGTTTCCATGGAAACCGTTGGAAAAAGCTTATAAGCCTGCAAGCACGCAGTCATGATCAGAATTTCATTGAGAAAGTCCATTTGCTTTGGCACACGAGACTGAGTGGCGGGGCTGTGCTGGTGCGGGTGCGAGGGAGCAGCTCTCCTGCAATATTTACCGTTTTTGTCAGCTCTCCGTAAAATCTGCAAGAAAATGACACACAAAAATAGTATCACATCATCAAGCATAAGTGCCGGGATCATCGATCACCCGCTCGAGAGGACAGCACCATTAAATTATTGATAGTGGGTTTCCAGAGTCCAGAGGAGATGAAAGGGCAGCACTGAAAGGGTGGAACCGGCCCAGCGGCTAAAACTTTTATCTGCATTGTAAAATAGCAAGGCAACAGCACAACTTGGCTCGTGGCACCGTGCTCATTTTCATGTGAATCCATCACTTCTTCCTCCCTCTCTGAACCACAACATCTCCTCCGCCTCAGTCTTTGTGGCTCTATATTTCTGATTGAACAGTGAGACTGAAAAATGTTGAACCTTTTCCATGTAGGTGGAACATCTGATGTGGTGGAAATGCCACTCCACCTTGAACAACTCATTTATGCATCTTTCTGCGCTCCGGGGAGGGACGGCAGGAAACAGGTTCAGGGCTAAGACATCACAAGCAATGAAAGAGTGGAGGAACGAGCAGAATGTAATTAAGTGGTGGGTCTACGGCAGATAAACGGGAGGGAACGCTCTTCCACGGAGACGGGGCTTCATCTGTTGCTGAATATTTTAAATAAATGCTCCGGACTGCTATAATTACTGCCTAACTCTAGTGATATGAACAGGCTCCTTTTCTTATAACGTCCATTCAGGGTTGGATTCCAGCGACATAAAGATGGACGGCCATCCCCTGACACCTTCACACCATGAATCTAAATGAAAGGTCAGCCTTGTCGAGGAACAACAAGGAGCCACATTGGAGGATGACTTATGATCCAACTGATACCACATCTCGAACAAACGAAATTTAAAAGGGCACATTAAAACCACCCCTTTAAAAGAACATAATAAAAGCATTAAAGGCTTTCGGTGGTTTTTGGCATCACAAAATCATTAAATAGCGTCCAAATGGTTCCCCAGGTGAGGACGTCATCATGCAGATGAAGGCAGTTCTTAAAGTCTGGATGAGGGTGTGATATTGTTCTACTTACATCAATGAAAATTGACATTCCCTTTTTTAGCTCCAGCTGAGCGATGGGCTCCTCAGAGACACACGGAGGCTCCTCTGAACAATCCATCCTTTCCAATGTGGCTCCTCTCGTGTCCAACTGCAGGAATGTGAGAGGTTCGGGCTTCTGATCGGTCCCGCACTCATCTGACAGGCGCGACATCACCGTCACGCAGCTTTTACAGAGGAGTCAACTTCCGGATCCCAACCGTCATAAATCACCCAATTACAGTCCCAATATCCACGTAAACAATATTTTTATATTTATTTTGAAGGTAAAAGTAGAGGTGTATCAATTTATAGGCATTAATTGGACCCTGCGTACATAGTTTTGAATTTGCGTACCTTTATCTTGAAGGAACGCACAAAACTTCCTGTAACGGGTTAACTAACTTAGACTAGTGGACTTTTATATTCGTTAAAAAATAAAAAATAAAATCACGTCATGGTTGTAAATCGGCTGTAAGATTAAATAATTCTGTCGAGAAAATGACTTACAAATTTGAATTATTATTGATAAATAGTCAAATCGAGATCTCTCCTTTTGATTGAATTTATATAATATAGGTGAATTTATTTGAAATAATCACTTCCTATGTCAAATAAAGCTATAAAAATACACTACTACACCAAATTTTACCCAAAATCAAAGCTATGTTTTAAAAGTTTTGACTGCGTAAGTGGAATTCTGAAAAGAAATTGTTCATTTCTAACAAATAGGCGGTAGAATTTAACATTGTGTTTTATGAACAAACTACAGTTACTTTGCGCCGCACCGCCATCTAGTGGACAACTGTAGTATCACATCATCCATTGGTAGAAGTTGGTTTTATAATAATAATATTAGCAGCCAAATGACAAGACTTTTGCTGTTCCTGGGCTGCTCGTCTTAGATCTTATAACTCTATTAATGGCTGAAAATATTTGATACGATATCAAGTTGAAATGGGACTATATTCCCTTAGTTTGACTGCATGGATGCGTGTGACAGAAGAAGTGAGAAGTTTGAAAAATGCATTTCAGTGACTTAAGTTTCCTGGATCTGAATCAACCACAGCTAATCAACCACATGGATATTCCTTTTGTCCATTTCAGCGGAATCCACGTGTCCTTGCTGAGACTGATTCCAGCTGTGAAAGAGCAAGTTTCTTTTCCTCCAGATGGGAAAGACATTGTGAGAAATGCACAAATAGTGAACTTTGAAATACAAATATATATACATGCACAAATGTATTACAAGGTTATACTTCTGTAATATATATTAAAAAGAATTCTGCTGCACTTCAAGTGATATCAAACAGTGCACGACTTTCATAAAACACTACTGCTCAGTGTTATTCTGTGATTAAAAACCACATGACTATATAAGACAATTACATAGCACAGATTCCCAAAAAAGATTAATCTTAATAATACATATGTTAGTATATTATATGTAGATTCTATTTTCAGGGAGCATTGTGAAATTGGTTTATTTAAGAACATGAAATTACTGCACCATAAGAAAATTCTAATTTCCAGATCAATATAAAGTGTAATATAATCATTTTATCTCATCGATGCTGTCTTATATCGATATTTATTTCAATATTTTCCTTCTCAACAGTGGAAAAAGGAAATTTGCCAGGCACAAAAGTATTTTCAAATACTTTAACGTTATGAAAAAAGTATTAGTTTCTGTAAGTGTACGTGATTTGATTGAATGAAAGCCCTTTTTTGTTCAGAAGTTAAAACTCAACTAGGCAACCGCTACTTTGACGCGACCATGAGTGCTTATGTGGCAGCGCAGGTGATTACAGCACCAAGTCCAAAACAAACCGAATTTGTCCGGAAACCTCGCGGAATCTCGCGTTGTCTGGTGGAGCGCTCTGATTGGCTCCGGGCGCCTGGCCCCGGTCAGGTGACTTGGACTCACTTGGCATTCTGGGACACAAACAGTGGTCGGTATGAGAGGCTCGACCACAGCAGCGCAACAAACGTCTGCGTAAAACGCTCTGGAAGGAACGGGAGCAGCGCACCACCCAGCCAGCGCGGACAGAACTAACTGGTTTGGCTCGTTCCAGGTCTAGTTGGACGTTCTGTTGCGCGGAAGGAGGCGACGAGGAGGCCAGCGACCGCGCTATCTGAAATGCATCGGTGGACTTTATCCAGGCTGGCGGTGTTTTTAAGTCAGGCTCAAGCCCACGGTAAGTTAGCCGTGCAGGGACGTTAGCTTGTGCTCTAAACCGCCTGGAAATGTTGGGCGAAAGGCTTGATGTCCGTTCGCTCTGTGTCCTACTGAGGACTGGGGACTCGTGGTAACCGCTCATCTGCGCCGACGGCTCCATCCGTTCCATCCGTTGCCGCCATTCGTTGCCGTGAGCTCAGGGACGATCGTCGAACATGGCGAGGATTTCAGGAAGACACTACACGACCGGCACTTTACAACCATTGACACGGCACACTGGCCAACCAGCATATCCAAGATAGGCGCGGTGCAATGAAGATATAAACTGGAAGACGCCACCTCTCAAGCTATTCTCCCCGAGGTTCTGGAGTTCCAATTGCTGTCTAAAGGCATGCACTAGACAATTGTCCTCACCCCAGCTGCGAGCCCGTCGGACTGTTCCCGTGAGTCCCTTTTTGCAATTATTTTGGGGGCCAACATGTCTATGTCCGGGTCCACGACTGCGCAGCTGTTCACCAAGCTTCTCAAACACGCTGTGGGCAAGGCTGAGATTCAGCTGAACCGCTGGCTGCAGAGGACCGCCACGGAGGACTGTGACAAGCTGGACATCCTGATCTGCAGCGGCTTTGAGGAGACGGGGACAAGCGGAGGGAAGCCCGATGTCGACACCGAGCCCAGCGCCTCCACAGGAGGGACAACCTTCAGCAGCAGTGGAGACTTCAGGCACCCGTGTTGCATCAGCACCTTTTGCTTCAAGAGCGCCCTGCTGGCCTGCATCCTGACCGCCGTCTGCTTCTCCTCCGTCGCCCTGGTGCGACAATACCTCAAGGACCTCCTGCTCTGGGTGGAGAGCTTGGACAGCCTGGTTGGAGCCCTGCTGTTTATAGTGGGTTTGATTATTGTCTCCTTCCCGTGTGGATGGGGATATATTGTTCTCAACGTTGCAGCGGGATACCTCTACGGCTTTGTTCTGGGAATGGGGCTGGTCATGGTGGGGGTGTTGATAGGGACCTTTGTGGCACACCTGGTGTGTAAGCGTCTATTAAGTGACTGGGTCCTGAATAAAGTGGGGAACAGTGAACAGCTCAGTGCCGTCATACGAGTGGTGGAAGGAGGCAGCGGACTCAAAGTTGTGGCCTTAGCAAGACTTACTCCGATACCTTTTGGGTTGCAAAATGCAGTCTTCTCGGTGAGTATGGAGTTTTTTTGATGTGATGCTTTGATGTGATGCTTTGATGTGATGCTTTCGTTAGACATTCCCTTGTCTTTAAATGAAGGGACAGTGAACTTCAGCACCGGTTCATTTGAGGCTCCAGGCAGAAGCCAACAGATTTTCTTTCTATTTCTGTGCAGCTGGTGGCTCTCAGCAAAAACCTCCATATGTCAAAGCCTTGAGGAAACTGAGAAAGAGCTACAAATGATGCTGAATGTGGCACTTAGCATCATTGTCGGCCTGCTCGCATCACTGCACTTCTCAGTTTCTACTTGTGGTTTTAATGCCACTAAAAAAAGACCCAGAGAGAAAACTTGAGGGTGGAAGCATTAAAACAGAAAATGTTTTTTATTCCATGAAGACAACTTAATATGAATAACTGCATGTCTTGTTGAATAACCTGACTGTTATAAAGAATATGTCATATATTTATTGATTATTATTGAAACCAGGATAAAGAAAAATGGGATTTATAGTTCGTTAACCACCCAGGTTATATCATGGTAAAGAGCTTCTAACATTAGAGACGTTACTGTCAAAAGGTTTGTGTGTTTTATTTGTTAAGGGTTTGGACTTTGGAGCTACGCTAAGTCTCAATATTCCTCCCAGCTCTTCTCCAGCTGAGCCTCATTCTTTGTACCTACTTTATACCTGATTTATTACCATTCTCCGTGTCTCCACCTGTGTGGTTAAACCTAAATACCAGAGCACACTGTCACCCACATGTCATTACCCTTCTTAAACCAGGAGTTGTCCAACTTCCTGGTTCAGTACTGAGTTAGACTGTTTCACCTACCAGGAAATGCGAGGCGTCAGTTTTGAACAGCTTTACACCACCAAATCTTTTCATTGATGCCTTTATAGATGAATAATTATGTTTCACTTCTGATCCAGGAATGAAGCTTGAGTGTGAGAACATTTGTTCTGCTGGGGAACAGCGATTGCATTAGTTAGATGCTATTCACCTGTGTAAAAGCCCCCCCTCCCCCACACACACCCCCACAGCACTTTACACATCCAGCAGATGGTACTTCTTTGCCTGACTGGCTGGTTCACTCTATCAGCTTAATGGTCGGGGGCTTGTTTGGCGACTAAAGGTTGAAATGTTCCTGTACGTCAGCGCGTGTTTGAAACTACGGGCAGAATGTTGCCTTTGCAGCTGCCCCGGGTCATTACCCGCCAGCAGCACCGACGTTGCGCCAGACGCGAGCGTTTTAAGCGTTGATCCACTGTCTTCAGCTCATTGGTTTATCGGTGTTTTTATGTTGCTCTTCAGTTTCGGTGCGCGCGTCTTTCCTCACACGTGCAATCGTGCTATTGTTTCTGTTTTATAACCTTAAATCAGGCCTGTGTTTGACATGCAGATGACAGATCAGCTCAGTTTTACTTGTGTCACACCAGGAAAAACGGGTTGAACTGTGCCTTCTGACAGGAATGCAGCTGATTGCCTCTCTGCTCTCTGGCATCACCGTCACCCCCCCCGGCCCTGCAGTGTTTCACCACTCGTCGTCTTGCATGTCTGCGTGCGCCACAGCTCCATCACAACGTGGTTTTGCACATGTCCGGGCGATTGCGTAACTGCGGGGTCAAAGATTCAGCCTCTGTTAGAGCTGAGTTTCATGGCCACAGATCCAAACGTAGGCAAGGTCATTCTGCATCTTAGGACTTTTTATTGTGAAGTCACTCTTAATCTAAACACCATATCATAAAAACCTTCAGTCTGCAGAGAGCACTGTTATTATAGGAAATATAGATAAAAAGAATGAACTGAATGCCAGCGGCTGGATTAAATAGTTGAATATTAGAGCGCGGAGCCTCAATTTGCCCCGTTCAGCCTCTCTTTATTAGTATCAGAACTCAACGGTGCGACCGGTTGTGCTGCTCTGCCCTTGATAAACACCTTTGTGTCAGCGAGGTTCCATTTCAGCGCGCCCACACCTCAGCCCGGCCCTCCGAACTCTTCCTGCTGAAGTGGATGGTGCTGCGTCCGAGTGCGTAACCTAAAACCACACACAGGCTGCAGTCGTTGGCGAAAGGAACAGAACCGCTCCGCGAACCCTCTGTGAAAACGATGCGTTCAGCATGTTCGGATCTCCGTGTGTATGTTATTGCAGCAATATTCCGACCCCGCCCCTCTCCCACAACGACGCACTAATTAAATTCGTAGGCATCCAGGAAAACTAGTGGAACCTCAGTGAGTAAACAGTTAGTTCCCTTCAGATAGTCAGAAATTCCTTCATCCTGTTTAATTTAGGGAGGAATTCGCCACTCTGGGTCGATCGCTGCGCGCTCACGTGGCGGCGTGACATGTCTGGAATCAGCTGAAGGCGCTCGGACCGTGTTGACACACAGCGGAGACACATCAGGATTAATTTTTCAAGGAGAAAGGCTTGTTTATCTGTATCAGCGAGTCAAGGTCGCGGGCTGACATGGACTCAGCAGCAGGAATGAATCATCTAAACTGGCCCAACGACAGTGACATTAATGATTATTAACGCTTTGTTTAGCCGCTGAGGGCCTTCATGTGAAATCTAAGTGAAATGGAGGCGTTGGCCGACTAGAAACTCAGAGTAAAAGTGATGTGTTTGCATCTGAAACGTTGGCGGGGTCATCACGCAGTTGGTGAATTTCCACACTGCTTTTGCCATATTTGTGGGTTCTTTCACTTGTCTGAGGTCGTGTCTCTGTTATAAGATCACAGACGTGTCTTTGCCAAACTACCTGGTGGCCTCCTCGGTGGGCCTGCTGCCCACTCAGCTTCTCAACTCCTATCTGGGCACCACGCTCCGCACCATGGAGGACGTCATCGCCGAGCAGAACGTCAGCGGCTACTTTGTGTTCACCCTGCAGGTGGGCTAACGCTGCCCGAACACCCACTTTTTAAGCTCCTGCGCCGTCACCTCCAGACGCTCCCTTGCCTTGTCCCCCTACAGATTGTCATCAGCATCGGCCTGATGTTCTACGTCGTGCACCGGGCTCAGGTGGAGCTGAACGCAGCCATCGCCGCCTGTCAGATGGAGCTCAAGTCTTCGCGTATGAACGGCTCCTCCTCCAACCACGGCGGCTTCACCTACTGCAGCAAGAGGACGATGGCGGGCAGCGGAAACTGCATCAATGTGGTCTGAACGCCGGCGGGGCGACGGGGCTGCACGGACTCGTGGACAGACCCCCCCCCCCCCCCCCCCCCCCCGCCCCGCCCTGACAGATTACCTCTCAAGCGTGCACCTTTAACTCAAGGATGCTGATGGGAGCAGTTTCTCTTGTATCTGTTTGGGAGGTTTTGCTTAATCGCTTTTCATTAAGGTACTTAAACGTTACACGAGATGTCAATAAGATGCGAGGGCGGCGTTATGGGATGTTGGTAGCGGCCGAGTCGTAGACGGAGAAAACAGCGGCGCCGGCTCACGCTATGAATGATGAATGTGCAATCTGGAGCTTTTCTATAGAACCAAGGCTTGTTTTTTTTTTTATTTCAGTGTCAAACAAATGCCGACCTATGCACCTTTATTTTGTTTTGCATCTCTTCTGTTGCACCCCGAGACGCTGACAAGGGCATTACTAACATTTTAATCTTTATCTGTTTGGATTTTTGTGTTCCAGTTCGTCGTCTCCTTATTGGACTGGAGCATTACCAGCTGCTCTTGCTGCATGTTTTTGACCTTCTGGAACTTATTTGAGGGCTTCTGCGGTTTTGATAAGAGCAGCTGGAGTCGGGAGGCAGATTTCACAGCTGGGGGGGGGGGGGCAGAGATGCGGTGGCCATGTTGTGTTCCAGGAATATTCCCACGCTGTCCTGCTTTCCTGGAAATGTTTAATTTATGCATTTTATTAGGTTGTAGGGTTTTTATTATTATTTTTAATGTTTACTTTCTGGGTGTTTTTTTTTTTTTACTTTGATATTGGCAGTGAAATGACATGAATGTCATATTAAGTGCTGAAGCCAAACTAATGATTAACTCTGTTTAACGGTTGGCTCAGGCGGCTCTGTGACGTGGAGGGGCTCTTCTTTCTTATGTGCCATACTTTGATACAACCAGACGCCACGGCCGTGGCCCCTATCTGTGACTTATTTTACTACATCGTTTTGCTGGTGGCTCTAGAAACGGTCTGTGAACGTTGACGTTTTCCCTCTCGTAATTCAAGGCAACAGCTCTCTCGCTGTAGGTTTCTTTGCACAGTTCACTGCAACGTTCTGTTCGAGGTGGCGACAATCAGACACAACATGGACACAAGTGTTGAATGTGATAATGCATTTTATTTTTTACATGAATTATTGTGATGCTGCTCCTCAGAAAAAATAATAATTAAGGGCTCCTTGATGGAATATTCCCTTTTTCTTTCCCTCTTTCACATTTGCCTGTTTTGGAATTCTGATTTGATTTCGCCAAATTTTGTGGAATCCAGCTTTTGGTTTTGGGAAATCAACTTTACAGTTGTTCTGCATCCGTGCGGTCATTCCTCCCCCAGAACAGTAGAATTGATAGTAATATAGTTGGAATTAAGATGATCTTGGTTTAAAGAGCCCCTTTTCTGTGTAAATTTAGCAATAAGGTCATAGCAAAAACAAAAAAAATCCCCCAGCGTGTTTGGAATAACTCTTTACTAGTGATTAACGGTTCGCTCTCTTACAAAAACCCAGTTGGTTGATCCGTAGTCACGTATCGACGTCCCCGTTTAACAGTGGTTAACCTTCCCTTTCCTCGCCGCCACAGATTTTAGCGCCGTTGTCGGAGATCCCTTAAAACCTTTTGGGTTGTTCAGTGTTTCGTGCTTAAATTTCGAGCTCACACGGGGAGGGGGGCACGCTTTTCCCGCTATTCTGCCCCTTTACGGCGTCTGGCTAAGGGATGGACGTTGGCTCTGGCTTCCATCAGAGGAAGTGTTGTAAATACACCTGTCAGTAGTAAATGATTAGAGAGAACGTCTCCACCCTCTAAACAAAGCGGGATAAGAGGAAGCTTTTTGACCCAAACGTGGGAGTTAAGGTACGATATTACACCTTTCACGTTTTACTCCGCATAGATTTGGGAAAGTTGGGATTGTGGAGGGGGGAAGCTTTGGTTCTTCCCGGATGGGCTCGACCTAACTTAGATATAGTTATGCAACAACTGATTCCAAAGGGAAGATTATTTCACTGACACCATCTCAGAGACCCGGACTGTTAGAACGCGACGTTAAATCGAGAGATCGGGGGTCGAGTTTGGTGCCGTGAAATGCAATACTTCCCATCTGTATTAAGTGCATTACACATATGCTGTATTTTGTAATAGAGAGAATTTTACAGTGTATAAAAAAAATGATATTTATCACTGTACAATTCTTGTTCAGTGTTATTTATGAAAGAGGAAAATAAAACAAACCTGTCCAACTTTGCTACCAAGTGCTTTGTGTGTTTTTAAGCCATAAAAATCGGTTACATTTTAAGCCTGTGCTGATTTATTAAAACTGATCCCGATTTATAGGAAGAAGAATATTTGGAAAATATTCTATTTTATGTCATTTTTTCTTGGTCCTGACTGCAGCTGTTTAATGAGTAACATCCCAGGACACTTTATGCAATATTGACACTTTATGTAATATTTATACTCTCATTTTCTAATTAAACTTCGCCGCCGTCAGGACGTGAAAACTTCTTCCCTCAGCCCCTTCGACCCCTCCTGGGTCCTGGCAGGTTTCTCTTATCTTGCAGGGTTCTGAGCCGCCGTCTGTCATCAAAAATGCAGCAGGAGCTGCTCCCTGCGCAGGAATCACGCTGCCTTCTGGCGCAGGTTGTCACAGCAATGTTGCAAGGAAGGAGTGATGGACGGGCGGGGGGGGCGGCGGGGCGCCACTCGCCTGTGATAAGCTATCTGTGCAGGGGCAGGACAGCGGTTGGCAACATCCAGAGCAACTCTGCTCGCAGGACAGTGTTGCTCTGTTGACATGTCAATCTAAACGTGCGCGTCAGACTCGCACTGAAGGACATCGGTGGTGATTTTGCTGCCGCTCGTCTGTTCGGCCCCGGAAGGATGCTGCCGGCCGATGCCCTCGACCCCTCTCTGGCCCAGACAGCTGTTACCTCCGTCTGTAACGTGACCTCTACGCTCCTCTGGGAAAGTATGCGGAACAGTTGTGGGGGCGTCTGCAGCGCTCCACCTCTCATCGCTGTGTTTTCAGCGCAGAACTTTACCCCTTAACTTAGAATTTTAGTTTTTATCTCCCAGTTTGTCAGGGAATCGACGTGACAACACGTCGACTAAAAGTTGAAAGGTCACTTCTTTGAGTTTATTGTAATGCATTTGATTTTTAATCTTGTCTTCTTAACTGCCTTAACCCTTTCTGGGTCATGGGGAGGGTCAGCCCCAGGACATTTGTGGGTTTGGCACCTTGCTCACAGGTACTTCAGCAGTGCTTGGCCTACTGCCCAAACACCTTTTATATTTGTCTGAAATTGGGGCTTGAACCAAGAACCCTCTGCTTCTCAGCCCAGTTCCCAACAGACTGAACTACCAACTCCTTTGCTTATTGGTGAGAAAACCTTTTAAAAGATAACACATTAAAATACAACTCAGCCAAATGATCAAATGTTTGTTGAGCTGAAATTTAAAAAAGGGTTCTTCAAAAATAAAAGGAATAAAAAACATAGAATAATAAAAGCTTGGCTGATATTTTTGGCTTGCATGGATCCGTCAGTGCTGGGCAGACTCGGCTGACGTGTCCTTAATCAGAAACCAGTCGGTGGGGGACAAATGAGGGAGGGAGGCCTGTTCTGATGATGCCTGCTTCCAGGGAAGAGTCACATGTGTGTCCTTTCCTAAGGTCAGCTCTTTTTGTTTTTTTTCCTCTGGGTGGCTGCTGCAACAAAAGGAGCCCTGTGCATGTTGAGCAAACATGAGAACACACCTTAAATTAGACGTATGCATTAAACAGAGGGAGGTGGTTTAGAAGGAGGTTACATCCGGATCAGACTGGTAAATGTGCTTTACTCTGTCAAACTGATTTCTAAACAACCAACATAAATGCAAACTAAACTCTTGGATGCACTTTTAATGAATCTGTTGGTAAAAAAAAAATATGCAGAGAGTAAAGTTTATTTTTCTGTAAGTAGCCACTAATCGGCTGTAATCATGTCATTAAAAACCTCTCAATGAAGTTACAATGAACACAGACTCATGTCGACCTCTAGTGGCCACTGCTCGACATTACGTCATTGATTGACAACGTTGACAAAGGTCAGGTCAGTTTAGGTTAGATGATATTTGATTCAACTTTATTGTCATATCACATGTCAGAGGTAAATCAGAAACATTGCTCACAGAACCAATTTTGCTGCTGTATAACAATCCAGGGACTCCTGACAGAAAAACCAGGATTAAATCTGAACATTAGTGATCAGCACTGTGTACTCACACAACCAAATTCCTTTTCAGTAAGTCATGGCCAGTGAGCTGTGCTTTCCCCACCACTGTTACTGGATTAGCAAATGACCACATTTTAGTTTTTGACAAAAAAATATCTGAACTCCTGAACAAAAGAGAGAACAAAAAACGATTACGTGTTTATGAAGCACTGACTGATCAGGGCTAACCCTCTCAAACACGCACACTAAATTTAACCACAAAGCTGTGTAATATTTATTGGTAGTTTATTTAGCTGTTTAAATTTAGAGGAGGACAAAGAAATAAACAACTGTCCTAGTCAAAAATAAAAACACAGCAACCTCAGATAAGGCCAGATAAACTGTTATCAACTGCAGTTAACTTTCTACCCAACAGAAAAGCTACAGTAGATTCCCCAGTGATCACTCGTGTAGCGTCCACAGTCCAGCTTTTCCAGTCCGACCAGAGCCATGTGATCTGGGGCCAGACGGGGAACACCATCCGTGGTGGCTGGGCGGAAGTAGACCCGGTCAAAGCGACAACGACTGACATAAGGAACGGTTTTGTTGCTGTTGGCTTTTGTGTCCCACGTGTAGCGACAGTGCTCCTGTTTGCCGAGTTGCTCCCACACGTCACAGACGTTTGGGGGAAGACCCACCTTGGTCACCTGTTGTGGAGCCCACATTGAAATCAGCAGTACGTAGAAGGACTACTATATTTCAAAGGTAAAAACATGGTTTCAACTCAATATTAAAGGACAATAATAAAGGTCTCACCTCAGGGTCCCTTAGGTTTGTATCACCTCCAAACAGGACGGTGACATCTTCTGCTGCGTCTCTCATGCGCTGCATTACAACACGCAGCTGCTTCATCCTCTCCTCGGCATGACCTTTACAACTCTCCAGGTGGGATGTCATCAGACACAGCTTCTGGCCTCTGAAGTCCACCTGGCTCACAAGTTGAGGAAGACAGATGACATTTGCCAAGAGACACGTGGATGTTTTACGCACAACTGCAACATTACGGTCACACTTGATTAGTGCCAACAATCAACTCCGATCAAGAGAGTGAGTGTGTTCTAACAGTGCAAACCTGAGCTACAAGCAGGTTCCTCATCATTTGAGTGGTGGGGTACGTCACTATCTCACTCTCTAAAAGTTTGACTCGTGTTTTCTTCAGCATCATCCCTGTGAAGTATCCTTCATCACCACCTGGGCAGCACAGATTAAAAAGGGGGAGATGTTATATTTAGTCTGTGAAACATGCCAAACACAGATACATACGCACACACACACACAAGAGATACATTAGAATCTCTCACAAACTCGGTTACAAATAACAACTAAGCATGAACATAAATTACAGACACACTCAGAGGCATAATACATTTTACCGTGTTTAAGTCAAAAAAGATAAAAGACACACCTTCAATGATTAGGTAGCTGACAGCCCGTTTCTTTAAGTACTGGACATAAGCAGGAATAAGCTCCTGTAAAAACACCACATCTGGAGTGTATCTACAGCACATGAAAGGAAGACTCAATTCACAGATATCTGATGCTCAGTAAAATGTGACAAATATATCATACATTTGCATTCATAATTTATAGCTGATCTCAGACCATTCTGAAACGTCACACTTGATGTGGCACAAATTTATTACCAAGTGATTTGATCAAGGAGTGAAAGACTATTAACACACTTACAGAACTATAAAAGAGCACAAGCCTCTGGCCCGGTCAGCAAGATTGTCTGTATCAAGTCCATCCACATTCCAAGTGATCAATGAAAGCTTTTTGTCATCATCTTCTGATGGTTTGTCTGAAGATGTGGGACTGTTTTCCGTCAAATCTATACTGGAGATTTTTTAGGACTACTTATTCATGGAAATTCAACGTTAGTGTGTGCAAATAGAGATTTTAAATTAATCCAATACCTCATAATGTGTGGATAAGAAACAAAAACATACCAGTCTGTTGTAGGATTTTCCTCTGACCTCTGTCGTTTTGTTTTCGGACAAGCCTCATTCTCTGCTTGATTTTCTACTTCAAATACTTTCTCCATTTCAGCTTCAAAGAATGAATTTAGAGCTCTCTGTGAACAGAGACGTGTTAAGTTTCCCAAAGCAAGAATTAAACATCTGTGTGTTGTATGACATATTGATGAACTTTACAGAAATCCCATACTTATTCCCGATTTCTAAAGTAGACTTTTTAAAAAAAATCTACCAATACTTTGTATGTAAAACTACATTACCTCCATCTCCCATTCATTCATAGCCAGGTAGCACTGAGCTACCGCAACATCGGTTTCCGCTATTTTAGCAAACTCTTCGCAGAGTCGAATTCTATTTTCTTCTATAGCAGTGGACGCTGTTTCTGAGTTAGATGTAGAAGCCATCTTTAGGAAACCGCAACTTTAACGACAAGACTAGCGCGTAAACACACGCAAATATTCTTTAAAATCTTTTATGTCAACAAATGATCTGAGGTGCACTCTTAATAACCGCATGGCTAAACCTGATAAAGGAAAACGTTCCGGAAACATGAAACAGACTTTGGTGAGACTACAATTGGACAAACCTGTCTCGTTCTTTACGTTGTATATTAGCATTATAACGTTTCTATAGTTTTCGAAGATTCGCGTAGTCGGGTTCAACGTCTGACCACGTTATTCATTTTCCAACCGAAAGTCGGAACTATTCAGATAGCTTCGAACATCATTTCTATCGCAACAGTTTCCGGTAGAACGTCAAGTCAAGTTTGACATTGTAGAAACTATATGCTGGGAAAATGTCCTCGATCTCTTTAAACACAATAAAACAAATCATGAGAGTGATGGTAGAAGGCTCTGGCTTCGAAAGAACTTTAACTAAGGTAAGGGCATGCGCTTCATTACAGTAAGCAGGTTGTTTTACTTGCTAAACAATCGCCGTGCATTAAAGAGCGATGTGCTTTTACAGGTGGACGTCTTGTCGACCAGCGCAGGTAAAGTGGTGTGTGGGATGCGTGTCGAAGAGGAGCACACCAACAAGGGGGGGACGCTGCACGGCGGGTTAACCGCCACCCTGGTGGACGTCATCTCGACCCTGGCGATCATGAATAGTGAGAGGGGAGCACCCGGGGTCAGTGTGGATATGAACATAACGTAAGTCCGTCACAGCCTCGGGTGGTCATGAATGGGGCTTAATGAAGACGTTGCATTCACAACTCCGTGTTTTTATGTCAAATACTGCAGGTCAAACCCTCCAGACACATGCTGAACTAATGTGGCTGTTGAATTACTTGCTTTAGTGTGTAATATTAGTATGGCTTCAAAGATAGACACCGTGTTTTTGTTGTACGAATAACTGAACCTGAATTGATGCTGTAATTTACAGTAACCAGGTGATTTAAGGAGGCCTTCATATATCTTGCAGTTACATGAATGCCGCAAAAATTGGAGAAGACGTACTCATCACCGCCCAAGTATTAAAGCAGGGACGGACGCTGGCGTTCGCCACAGTGGACCTCACCAGCAAAGTCACAGGGAAGCTCATAGCCCAGGGAAGACATACCAAACACCTGGGAAGCAGTTGAACACCCTCCCGTTGTGCCTAATGGTGTATCACATCAAGTAAACAAGAGTAGTGTTGCACAACATTGTTCCATTCGCTGGCTGTTAACATCCAGTACCTGTCCTCCACAGTTGTGAACGATGTTTAAAACTGCATTAACAACACAATGTCATGCATGTGAAATAAAAGAACAGACCATAGTTATGCTTCCAGAATTTGCGTTGTATTGAGATACTGATTAAAGAATCGACAGGGAAAAAAAAGACACGCCTTGTACCTTTTCAACTGAACACAATTAATCAACAAGGAGCGAGGTTATAATTGACAAAAAAAAGCCTGCGAAATCCAACTTTGATTCAATGGGCATGGCAACAACCTATTCAATTTCAGTAGGTCAAATGAAACATTTAGCATGTTAGAAGTGTTAATCATTACATAGAACACCATTTTGGTTTCTCAGCTATCCACAACCCAAATAAAACATAAGATTTCTGTAGCTTGAATAAACGGTGCATGGCTTTAATGGTGACAATAACCTTTAACATAAAACCAATGAGCATCAACTTTGTGTACAAAAATTTTAAGTTGGTTCAAGATTTCACCAAAGGCCTGCCTAGCATGTTTCAGAGGAAAGCAAATTACACCAAAACATTTTCAAAAGTCCAGCAAAGAAACTAAGGCAGTTAAAGTAGTAATACCTACACCATATGAATCGACAGATATTGTTCATCTTGTTTTCGTTGCTCGTACAGGTACTTCAACATCTATTCACCTGTCCCTTGGTCAAAAGATTGTGTTAAGTTGCTCTAGAAACCCACTGACTTTACAATCTTCAACAATCCTTTCTTTATGGAAACGAGGATATACATGTCCATCTGAGAACCACCGTGAAGACCTGTGTGATGTTTGTTTCTGGTTTGATGCAACATAAAGAGTTCCTTGAATGACAGGTGTTGTTGACAGAGCGGCTCCAAGACAACCAACCACGCAAAAAAAATATATATATATCAATGTTCGTGCAGGTTCAAAGAAACAAAACTGGATGAGTGACTAAGAGGGAATGAAAGGGAGTGGAAAAATAAGAGACAAGGGAACCAATCCAAAAATGGCAGAGAGGAGGAACACTGGGAGCTGGAGGAGGAGGAGGAGGGGGAAAAAAAGAACACAAGGATGGAACTGAATCAGCCTGAGGGCAGGAAGGGGAGAACAAAAACAGGTGATATCCAAGCACAAGTTCAAATCTTTATGCAACGAAATGGGTGGAGGTGAAGACATCACTTTGCTTCTGAAGGTTTCAGCAGGAGGGAGAGGAAAGGCTTTTCCCCACGTGGCTGAGTTGAGCAGGAAGCCTTAATCAGGCATGTATGGACGGAGGTGATCCTCTATGCCTCCCACGCCCCAGCAGGTCAGCTGATCCTGGGGCAGGTAAAGGCAAAGGCTGCACAACTTGAAAACTGTAGCCTTGGTTTTCGGAGTCTGCGAGAAACAACATTAGGGCACCATCAGGGATACGGAGCTATGAAGCAAGGGATGCGACCTCAGGGGACTCGCTCACCTGTAAGTGCTGTCTGTCCATGAAGAGAAACACGGACTGACTTGGGTTGTTCATCACCGTTCCAGCCTTGTCCTTCCGACTCAGAGCGTGCAAGCACTGCTTCTCGTAGTCGCCATGGTGAAATTCAAACTTGGCCTGCAAGTCAAGAAAATTTCTGTTTTACTCTGAGAAGGGAACGTTTGCGACAACTAAGCGAGGAGACGGGCCTGACCTGAACAGGCCTGTAGGGTTCATCATCGGCCCCTTTCCATCTGGAGAACAGCAGACACACAATCTTCTCAATATCATTGCGAGGCCAAAGGATGAAGTCCATCTCCTGTGTGCAACCTATGACATCCTACAGGAATCAGAAGAAAGAAGAAAGTGAAATATATTTCACAGGCCCTAAACTCAAAATTAATGATGTGAGAATTTCTACAAAAACAGATGCAATGTTTTTACAATGTATATTGACTCGAATTAAGCAAAGTCTTTATATGTACAGTAAACTAAATATGCTTCTGTCAATCATCAGTCAAGACACCAGTGAACATATTTTATATGGAGCATCATCACGTTGCTCCCATCACGCTGACAAATTAAGTGTTCTGTCAGTAACTGTGGACTCACCCTTCGCATCGACTGGTACCGTGGGGCGTGTAGTTGCACAACATCCTTTTGCAGGAGCTCTATAGAACTCTCAAGAGAGTAGCTGGAATCCCGCACACCTCGTAAGATGTTTTCTTCATAATTGTTGGTCATCACTGGCAGCACTTCAGCAACTTCAAAAAGTGCAGACTTCTTTTTCTGAAAACAGGAGGGGGGGGGGGGTAAAAAGTACTTTCACCACAGAATCAAAAAAATCTGAGGCTAAAATGCAACTTAAAATGCTAAAATGAGGGAAAGAAAGCATTTAGTGACTAACCTTTTCCTTGAAAACAAAGGCTATATAAATCTTGAAGTCAAACTGATCAGCCAAAGATTCCCTTTTCTTCCGAAGTTGAGCTCGAAGTCGATTTCTAGTCTGATTTCTTCGTGAAGTTGGGTCCCCCATGGTTTGATTTGGATACTGTTTCCCACTTGTGCAGGATGTTTTGGCTCCACTGACTACTCGCGTATTTAACCAAATGTAGAAACAACTAACTCGGCGTCAGATCTGTTTATTACCGATTATCCACTAACAGAAAGGTAATAAAAGGAAAAGAACTCAAGCAACATTACGCCATTTTCGAATTTTGTAAACGGACAGTGCTGTGGAGGGGAATGATCGAAAACCCTAAGACGACAAGTAATGGTTCAGAAATACATGTTTTAAGACTAACTTTGAGCCAAATAAGCCTATTTGATCGACATGTCCAAATTAGAGATTTATATTTTATCAGCAAGTCAAATTTAACTTTTATTCTGCGTTACTGAATTTCTAGAACATACACTCGCTAACGACACAGAAAGAGAGTCTATCGTTTAGATGATTTCGAGATCATTTTGTATTTCTCTGTAAAATCTGCCTTATTTGCGTGACACAGACACGGTTGGGAGACAAACGAACATAGCAATTAAATGTGGATGCCTGGAGATATCGGCACTGGGGATCATCGAAGACTAATGCAGGAATTACTTTGACATTTCCATGACTGTTGCTGCCACTCTTTTAGCCCACGGCGCTGCCACGGCGGATATTCATGATGTGGGCGTATTTTTAGCACACTAGCTAAAGTGAGCTAGCAAGCTAACCTAGGGATTCTCTTCCAACACTAACTAGTAGTGATCCAACAATATAGCTACATCGTAAGAATCACTGGCTTAATCGAGGCCTACGCGTGGTTGGCTAGCTAGCGCAGTCATCTTTCCTCGCCTTTACATTTTCTTGTCTGATTCGATGCGAATGCCAGTGTTGTGAAAGTCAACAGACCTAAGGGGCTGGTTGGCTCATTTTGCTTGTGCTCAGCATTTTAGCTCGTTGTAATTTGCCTTCGTCACGTCTAGTCAACAACTACATCGGCATAAAACAAGAGACAGAGAATGGCCAACCGTCGATAAACGCCGAAACGGTGGAGCAAACGTTGGCTACACCAAATCTCCGCGTTTGAAGTTCCGAGGTGTTCGCTACTTTTCTTTCTTCTTTTCTTCAGTCGTCACAACCTCCGACTCGCCCTACTGCATGCCATGTCAAGATAAATCGACAATCCAGCCAAAATCCTCCGTTCTTTCAGTCGACATGTAGCATGTTCTGTCTGCCGGCGGGCCCATGTTTAACCGCGCGTCGTCCGACGTTTTTCCGTTTGTTTTTATGGTGTATTATTTTCTGGTGGTAACGGCACACAGACAACCTCGTCGTCCACGGCCTCATCAAAATGGCTGTGCGCAGGCAATCGCAAGAGCGTGACGTGTCCGGACACGTGATCGGCGCAGAGACTCGCGTGAACGTCATGTGATCATCGGGGCGTATTTAAGTTCCTGGCGCGAGATCCGGAGGATGGAAAGGAAGTAGAAAAACCTCGCAGCGAATTTACGTCTTACTGAATGTGAGTGGTTTTCGGAGCTTTTGTCGTCTGAATTGGTGTATTTTTTTTAGATTTGTAGCTCCTTTACGTTGTAATTTTCACACCCGACAGTCGCCGTTAGTGTTGAGGTAGCCGCGGTTAATTCGATTTATTGAACTCTGGCAAAAACCGACGCCGTGGGTTGTTTGCTACCGAGCTAACACGCGTTTCACGCCCAGCGTTGTGCGCTTCTAACCCAGTTCTTTCTAAAATAAAATTCTTTCCATTTTATCTTCTAGTGGAGCTTGATACATCTAAAGAAGATGAGTAGCAGTGGAAAGCCAAAATCCGGCCTCCAGGCTTCTAATGAGAATATAATGGTGAGTTATATGTTCTGTGTGGGTTTGGTTTCTTCCATCTTGGTAGTTATGGTTATCAGAAGACTACAGTTTAAATTCAACTATATATAAATTCCATCTACTGATGCTAAAATTTCTACCTACTTAACGTCTCAAGTCAGACACTTTTAGATGTAGGTTTTTGCAGTGGTCTCATATTTTGGGTCACAGTTGTATAATCCGATCAGTAATGCAGGAGCAACACTGATGCTTTAAAAACCTCTTTAGATTCTGGCTAATTATTAGCAAGTTGACCTGTTTGAATGGAGAGGAAAGGAAAAATGTTCCCACGGTGAGAGAATGGTCTATGCTTTCCCACACCTGTGTTACTGGTTACACTGGGCAGCAATGTTGTTTTGAGCCACTTCATTTATGCCTCCTTCTATGGTGACTGTAACTAAAGTACAGCATGCAAAATGATGCTAAGCCCTGGTGAATAGAGGCTTTGAAAATGAGAACAGGGGTCAGGTTTGTTTCCCATGTGACTCGGTTTCAGTACTTTGCTGGGAAAGTCTTTTAGATGTGGATATATTTTTAATGTTAACAATTAATCAACAATTTTGTGGTCTGTTTTCTACCTAGAGCTTTTTTGGACCTTCACAAAAAGCAATGGGACCCAGCAGGCAAGCTCTGCAGCTCCTTAAAGATTCAGCTGCCAACAAAGACCCTGGAAGGTCTACTCAGGTGTGCATTTGCATTGATCGGGCAAAAATTTGATTCCAGTATTTTGCATCCATGTAGTTGTGCATTAAAATACAAATTTTTCTTTTGGCGAGTCAGGCCATTCCAAAAAGGAAACAGTGGAGTGCAACACCAACTCGAGGGCCTAAAAGGGTGAAGGTAGAAGTCAAATCCACTCAAACGGAGCAAAGTCAGTGTTTAGTGGGTGGAATGTCTGTTGAAGCCTATGATCTAATGGTCAGAGGTAAGAATTCATTTGAAAGTAGTGGTGTAATTTACCTGTCCAAAATTGGACTTTCAGCTGAAAACTAAATTTTTATAGAAGCACCTTCTGATAACTACTGGAAAGAGTTGGCTGAGGAGCGACGGAAGGCCTTGTATGATGTCCTGCAGGAAAATGAGAAGGTAAGTTCACTACTAAAAGGTGGCTCATGTTAAGCTTTCACTGTTGCTCAGTGAATTGACCTCAGTTGGCCCGAGTCTAGCAGATTAATGCACATTTAAACTTAAACCCTGAATACATGAGAGACTCTGAATCTTGGGTAACATTCAGGTGGCTTTAAGTTGGCAGTACACATTCTGCTTCCCTTAACTGTCATTTTCTATTTTTCAAACGCAGCTACACAAAGATATTGAAGCCAAGAATGAACAGATCACAGCGCTCAAGAGTGAAAACGAAGAGCTGCATGAGCTGGCAAAACATGTTCAGTATATGGCAAATATGATCGAGGTAGGTCATCTCAAGGTACACGTATTTAAATGCTGTGTCCCAAATCTTGCCTTCAATAATGTACACACCACTTCTGTTCAGAGGCTGACTGGGATGGGTCCAGACAATTTGGAAGAGCTGAGGGACATGGCACTTGAGACAGAGGACACCGAGCAGACCGGCGAGGCATCTGATCAAAGTGACTCGGAGGAGGAGGAGGAGGAGGAGGAGGAAGAGGAAGAGCCTTCAGCCCCTGGACAAGCTGGACCCTCGGAGGAAGAATGACACAACTCTTGTGATGGACATGCACGGCAGGCATTGGCTGACTTTACTGTTGCATGCTACCTAAGACCAGTGCCGTGTCTTAGACCGTATTAACAGTGCACAGACTGGGTTCTCAAGTATTTGGGTTCGCTTATTGCCAACCTTCAAAACTCCGCTTGTATAGTTTTAAATTTAATGTTGTACTTTGCCTTGGTGAAAGCATGTTTGTAGATGGTGAGTTTTTAATTAAATGTCTTCTGTTAGATTGCTGCTCCTTCACCTTTGGTACTATTGAATGAATCTTTGTTCCTTATTTAAACACATGGAACTTCTGTTCAAACACTGGTTCAAGTTTAAAAATAAACATTTTAAAAGACTTTCTGAATATTTTTCTCAGTGACTCTGCCCTTCAAGGAATGGAAATTTAATCTTGCTTGGACTTGAGTACAACTACCATAGTTTCAATAACATGAAACGTATACATTAGCTAAAATCCAGACTTGTAGCAAGCAACATTTTTCTAATCTTGTGTGGGTCTTTCTACAAAACTGTTGCTCACTGGATAATTTTAGTTGGACTGTTCTCTGTAAACCCTAGAGATGGCTGTGGGTTAAAATCCCAGTAGAACAGCCTGTCTGGCACCAACAACCAGCCACGTTCAACTGTTTAACCAACTCTGTTCAGCTTCTTCTGTTGAAGCCTCAAGTTCCACTCCCAGGACAGAACCAGCTCTCCTCGTGGGCTTATGGGGTCTGACAGCAGCTGACTAACTGCTGCCCCAGCACACCACTGCATAGACAACACTTGAGATCACTGAGGTATAAAACATCTGCAGACGATGTGTTCAATGTCCACTCTAGTCCACTGCCTTCATGAAGCTCCAGGTGTTTGTAGCTGTCGCCACCACCCTTCTGAGGCTGCTTTCTTAAATCCACCACCAGCTCCTTCATTAGTGATTCCGACTCTACGGAACTTTCTGTACTCAGCTTCACGTCCTCCGATACAGCCCATGATGGCCGTGTCGTCCCAAAAGGTCTGCAGGTGGTCGGACCCTGAGCTGTATCTGAAGTCCAACGTAGGAAGAGAGACAGGGCCTTTCCCTGAAGGGTCCCTGCGCTGCTCAGCATGTTATTGGTTGATTTCTGAAGCTTCTCGTACTGCGCCTGACCTGTAACCTAGGGACCAGGGTGGTCCTCACCCACATGTCCAGGAGCAGGTCCGATGTTAGTGACTGCACTGGAGAAGTCAAAGGACGGGACTCTCACGGTGCTGCCAGCCTTGTCAGGTGTCTGTAGGAGTCTCTGTGCAGCGGGTAGATGATTGCATCCTCCACTCCAATACAGGACGGGTAAGCAAACTATAAAAGGTCCAGGGATGGTCCCACCAGTGATCAAAGGTACTTCAGAACCAGCATCTCCAGTGCCTTCTTGGCAGGTGATGGTAAAGCCACGTCTGTGGTCACCGAGTCCTTGGATGCTTGTTTTTTTGGCACAGGAACCAGGCATGTTGTCTTCCACAGAGCAGGAACGACCATCTTGCTGGAAAATGTGCTGGAAGATGTTCCACAGCTGAGCAGCACATCCTTTAAGCAGTTTGGTGCTCAGGCTTTTTGGACCTGCAGACATTCATGCACTGTCTGCTCTGACAGCATCATTTGTGATGTAGCTGAGCTGGGGGGGGTTGAGGAGAGGTGTTGGAGATGAGCCGGCAACGGGGGACGCGTCGCTAGAGGGTCTGGGTGGAGGGTGGGAGGGATCCACAGCATCCAACCTGTGGAAGAACAGGTTTAACTCAGTGGTCTCTTGCAGGTCTCCTCCCATCACGGAACAGTAGCGCTTCCTCCTGTAGCGCCCATTTAAGCTCTCCCCCTCCCCTCTCCTGAAGGCAGCCTTCTTCGTCCACTTTAAGGTCGACTCTGTAGGAATTACGTCATCTATACCGAAGTTAACTCGCTTTCAAAATCCGTAAGCTGACCGTGATTCATCCAAGCCAAATATGTGGGACGCCTCCAGGGGAAAACAGCCGACTGAATAGACTCAATAATGCAAAAATAAATTTTATTGCGACTTATGGGCAAAAAATACTGACTGAAAGGATGAACAGTAAGCAACCAAATGGATCAGTACAAAAGCTGTTTAGCACAGATGGAGAGAAGTCCAGTAAATGTCAGAGGCGCGTGTTTGCAAACCAAACTGACTCAACGCCTGTGAAAAATGATACTTTTGCCAAAATACAGCATTGTCACAGTGAAAGGAATGAAAGAAGGTCTTGCAAAACAACGTACAGAAGATGGAAAATGTAAATGTCTACAGCTTTTAGTAACAATTTCACTTTTACCATTAATACATAAAAAATAAGAATTCAGAAAATATTACTTGCTTATCAATATGGCTTCTGGACTGTGCAGTTAGAACCAAATAAGAGTCATCATAGGTTTGTCTCACTTGTGCTTATTACGTTTAAGTATGCTGGCCCAAATATAAATGTACATGTGAAAATACATTCACCTGAATAATAAAAGATTTAAAATGAATCCATTCCTTTGGTTAGGGTAAATCTACATGCCCCATTACTTTTGGGGCATTTTAGGGAAAGAAAATCTATACTGAAGTTAGTCTATTAGCAAATCTTAACCTCTATAAAATAATTTATTGTGATATAACTCAAAAGAAACTCCAATTAAAATGAAGTCTAAGATAATTTGAATGATAAGGTGGTTAAACAATGAAAAATATCAGATCTGCGCCAACATAAAACTTAAATATCGTTGCATTTACATGATGCCATCTGCATTATTACGGTATAATTGTAAATGAGTAAATATAGTATAAAATAAATTAAAAAACCATCAACAAAAGTGTGATCTGCTGCTTTGCACAAGCACACGATTCAGTAGTACAGTTAGACGTTGGGATTAGCTGTGTCCTTCTGTCCTCGCGTTCATGATTCCCACCTAAGAGACGCTCCTCTCCTGAGTCGCTCGCTGTGCAGTTGGGCTGCAACCACTGTACATTTATCATAAATAAACCATATTTATTGCCCTCAACTTGCTCTGTACCTGGGAAGAGTGAAAGCCTTCCAAGGACCGTGTATTCCTGCTGGAGCGAATCCAGGCTCAGATATTCCGAGCTGACTGCGTCGAAAGTCTTCACCTGTCTGCTATGTGCAAAAGCTGTCACGTCTGTACAGAAAAATTGCACTTCTTCATCTGCATTAAGGAGGAAATTCTGCACGCTGGGGCCAACTGCGCTGACCCGTTTCCCCCTTCAGTTTGTCCTCCGTGCATCCCTTGAAGCAAGGAAAAATCTAAATGCACAAAAGAGCTTTCACAACCTCTTAATGGTCCCCCTTTGCCATAAAACATGCATCTTCCAATCATATGCAAATCCCTGAAACTCAAAATGGAACATAACAGAGGACAAACCCAACACATTTCAAACACAAGCACATATATTCCACACAGCTGTGTAAAACCGGCCATAATCACGAGCCTCACAACAGTGCAAATTGAAAGCAAGCGCCAGGAAACATAAAAGAAATGTGTCAAACAGTGATCAGTAATTGTCTAGTGTGTGACTAAGAGGGCGATCAGTGAGGAGGTGATGTACACTAAGTGTTGTGCTCAGTGAGAGGTTACTTGAAGATGCAATGTTCGAGTTTTGGTCTGAACATTCGTTCCAGCGGCTCCTCGGCGCCCTGTGAGATTCAGAGGTTAAACTCAATGTGCCTGGCTCAGAAATCAGGGAGAGAAAAGGGCAGCGGGGAACGACGGGCCGGGCGCTTGTGGTCTGTCGGACCGATCATGTGATCGTTATATGCAGTCCTGTGTGGAGGGGGGAGGGGGGCAGAGAAGATGAGATGTTTTTTGTGATGTTTCAGTGGCACGGTGGCTCAGAAGGCAGTGGTGACGGCGTTTCCCCGCCACGTCCCCAGGCGGAGCGTCTTCCCGGGCAGCGTGTCCAGCTGCTCGCACGCCAGTCGGCCCTCATCACCTGTGGCGAGGAAGGACAGCGGTGAATTGACGCCTGGATCGCGACGGGTGCCGAACTACCGAGCCTGGACGTTTAGTCCCGTTGTGAAACCCACATTTCAAAAGGAGCCTTCAAAACAAGCGGCGACTCACCGAATGCGAGCAGCGTTTCTATGGCAACGTGGCGTAGCTCTTCATCAGCTGACTCATAAAGTGCTACAACTGCCTTGATGCTTTCCACTGCCTACAGACGGAAACACTTGTTTTTTTAAATGTCCCACACAGATCCAGAGGAATTAAACACCAATATTTAAACCTGACGTGCAGCGAGCCTCGTGTTCAACATAAAAAATAGAATATTTTAATACAGATAAACAATTTTAGAATATTCTCGCTTCAGTGGAGCTGAAGCTTAACAGGATAATTGCTTTATGCTGCAGTTTTTGAGAGAATAATCTTCCAACACGCTCTGTCCTGCAGAACTAGTTTAGTTGGTTAATGTTACACACAAAAGACCACAACTGCCTTCACCAGCTGGATGAAGCCTTGAAGTGTAACTTTAATGTATCCGCGCTGTACATTTAATGGCAAAAACTAGACATTTGCTCCTCCTACACTCCAGTTGCACAAAGAAGAACTCGAGCCGTCAGTAAATCAGGGAGAAAAACGTCAGTGTGGCCCGTGGTTCTATTATTGGACAGGTTTAGAGCCACTGACCTGCAGACAGCTGAGAGCTGAACAGGCTGCCCTCTGGTTCTGACCTCCAGCCTCTGACAGCGCCTGGGTGTAACACTCTACGGCCTGCAGACCCACAAAAACATTCATGCCTGGCTTGCTGCATTTGTCACAGATGTTCTAAATCTTCTCAGACACACACACACACACACACACACACACACTCACTCTGGCCCTGAAGTGGCTGCGCGATGCTCCGGAGGAGAGGTAGTCGGCCGCAGCCTTGTTGACCCGCGGGTCCTCTGCAGTGAGCAGGGAGGCCAGGGCCCTCAGTGTGCGGTTTCTAGGCCACAGAGACGATACAGGCGTCTCCTCCAGCTCCGTTAGGACCACAGAATGTTCTGCCTTGCACAGAGCTTCGGCGAACACATCTGAGGACAAGACGAACACAGACAGTGTCAACAAGAAGAAGCCCCTTTCCCCGTGCTGGTGGATTTTTTCTCGACATACCCTCTCTGGCCAGATGCTGCAGGTGTGTCTCCATGTCCTGGACTTCATGCTGTAAAATGTAACCGTAGAACTGAAAGACAGTGAGGACATCCTGGGAGAGGGCAGCAGGCACGAGGTCGCTCCTGTCCACCATTTCACCAACTACGACCCCAATTACTTCAGAGGAAAGAGTGGAGGGAGAGAAAATTCACACATTACATGAGTTCAGACTGAAAACAAGACTATGGATGAGCGCTTGACCCAACGTGCAACCTCTGTCTGATAAGAAACTAACCTGCGTCTGAGCTGTGCGGGTGCTTCTCCTGCAGCACTGCAGTGTAGTGCTGATGCATGTGTTGGAACACTCTGTCCAGTGTGGTGTGGAAAAGTCCTGCAGACCCGCTGCACTCGGACCAGAGAGTCATCAGCTGCGGGCGCTCGGCGAGGCCCGGGAGAACTGTGCAGACAAGAAAACAAAAGGTCAGATGCTGCAGAGTCCTGAGGCCCTGTTAGAGCTCTGGTTAATATTAGTTACTATGGAGCACAAATCAAGTCAGGCTAAAGTAAAATGCTGGACTTCATTGTAAATACAACCCTGCAGGTTTGGTGAACGCACCAATCCTTTCCACCTACCGTCAGCGGCGCAGGTAATGGTTCCCAGCCTGTCCACACTGACCTCTGCTAGCTCCTCTAACAGCTGAGTCTGTCCTGATAGTTTGAGGAGAAGGCTGCGGCGCTGCCACGTGCTCACCCCAGTGGTCAAACGCTATTATGACAGGAGGAGGGGACAGAAAGCTGATGTAAACCGGCAAAATTAAACATTCAATCGATGTCTTCTTTTTACGTCTAACAGATTTCTAGCCAGTAAATATGAGCTCCACCTGGATGAGGTGATTGCAGTACTGCAGGTGGATGACAATGGCAACGTCCAAGTTCTCGTTTCCAGTGGTTAGAGGTAAGGGGCTTCCTGCCACACTGTTGCCCACTCCAGTGTCTTCTGTCAGGGCCTCACTCAGATGTCCTCTGGCTTCTGGATGGGGGCCACTATAAAATGTAATTACACACAATCACCACAAGGCGACAGTAGCATTCCATTTTTAAAAAAAAACAAACACTAAATGCTTTCATAAGACTATTTCTCTCCATGCAGACAGTAAAAAAAAAAACCCAACAAAAACAAATGAAAAAATGCTTAATGTACTCTGTGTCAGTCGGCCCACACAAAGTGCCTCCATCTGTCTCCCACTCACCCGATCCTCTCTCCGTCTGTATCAAATAAAGGAGACCTCTGTGGGATGCTAAGGAACGCGTTATCATCGCCAGTGTCGTCGTCGTCGAAGTCAGAGGTGTTGAGGAAGTCGAAGCTCTCCAGGGCACTCTCCACCGTCAGACTGAGGCTGGATGAACGACTGCGGTGACCTGGGAGTCGACACTAAGCAAAGGAGGATGTAGGGAGAAGTCAGTATTTATGGGTGAGAATGTAAATTAAGGTGAAGTGAAAATGATCATTTCAGGTACACCCACGTTTAAAAATACCCTAACAGAATGTTAGATATATGTTGGTCATGATTTTCAAAAACGTTCACCTTGAGTAGATCCTCCAGACGCATCACTTCCTGCTCCAGGTCCTGCAACTCTCGGCAGCGGTGAGTGAGCGACTCCAGTTTCATCAGCAGGCTTTGGATGGCCTCCTCCAGACTACTCTCCAGGAAAGCCCTGCTCCCCTCTCCCGCCCAGCCCACGGTTCCCCCTCCCTCTGCGACGCTTCCAGCCGGCACCGTGGTTTCTGACGAGGTCAGCCTCTTGACGAGCTGCCGCGTCAGGCTGCCCGCCTCCTCCGTGTCGAGCTCCACAGGCTTCAGTTCATCACTATGGTCCAAGAACACATCTTCTGGAGCCACCGTCGACAGGTGACCATCAGAGCAGAGAGAAGGGGCGGCCGAGTCACTGTTGGAGGCAGAATTCCGCTGGGACTCCGTGCGCTCCCACTCGGAGTCTTCGGCCACCTCTGCTTCGTCACTGGCGAGACTGGTGGCCCTGCTGCCCCTCTCCCCGTCCTCTTCATATGCATCTTCCTCCTCTTCTTCCTCCTCCTCCATCAGATGCTCTTCTGCGATGGAGTCCTCTCGCGTCACGAAGATCTGCGTCGGCGATGGGTCCGTTTCCGGGGGAGTGACCGTGATCTCTGGGTTGGACTGGCCCTGGGAGTGGCAGCTGAGGGCGGGGCTTGGGCTGGGCGTGGAACCAGAGGTGTCGGAGAAGGTGAAAGAGAGGCGCTTGCACTCAGCGACCCCACAGCCGCCGTTCTCAAAGACATCATCCGGTAAAGTGGCCTGAAAGAGAAGAGAGGCGTGTAAACGTTGGCCATCAAAGCAAAATCGGTGCATGTAAGAGAGAGAAAGAGAACGGAAAGAAACTCTAGGTCTGTTTGACCAAGTCAGAACCACAGCAAGTTCAACCTGGCGAGAAGAAACACAGCAGTCTGTGCACGTCATGCAGAGGCACCATGCAAACACATGTGGTGGCATTCTGCAGCTCACAGAGCACCAATGTGTGTCCGCCATTAGACTCTACTCCTATCACGGCACGGAAGTGGGATCGCACACAAGCGTCGGCTTTGGAGGGTGGGGGAGGGGCACATCACACTCACATAGACCTCCAGACTGGATTTGGGCCTTGGCCGCAGTGAGGCCAGGTCGCCAAAGGAACGACTGCGCCTGAGCTTCTCTAGCAGGGTGTCTCGGAGCATGTGCAGGAAAGAGAGGCGCTGGCGCTCCACCGGATACGGCCGCCACTTCTTTACACAAGCAGGCAGGTAAAAACAAAAATGGAACAAGGTGTTGCGTATGTGAGTGAGGGCAGGTGGGTGACAAAGTGGAGACGGACAGGAGTGTGTGTGGGTGTGAAGGGGGGGGGCGTTAATGTTGAAATGCAGAGAAGAGGAGCAGGGAAATGGGTGAGGGTTAGTTTTAGGGGTGGGGAGAGTTCCGCCAAGGCACTGCTGACATCAACTGAAAGGGCGCCGTGTTAAAAATAACCATACAGCTGGGTTAGCGTCCAGATAATACAGAGCTGTACAAGATGGAACCTCATCTATCTCCCCTCTATTTAACCTGCTATAAACAAAGCACAGACTCCCTTCAAGCCTCGATGTGATGTTTACAAAGTCCGGAATTCCACTGTGTGTCGGACTCACAAAGAAGGAGGCGTCCTGGAAGGTGGGCGTCTCCGGCGTGCCCTGGCTGTACACCGACACTCGTCTCTGCAGCACCGTGGCTTTGCTCACGTTGCCGGATGACAAGGTGAAGTCCTCGACGTCGAAGGGGCTTGATTAAGGAACGAAAACAAGGAGAATGGACCAAACTTAATGAATAATTAAAAGGAGGTGGTGTGGTGACGAGGAATGAAACAATTGACATTATCATAGTTTCCAAATCTAATCACATGGTTGAAACAATCATACAGGAAGTTGCAAGCTTTGGTGAACTAAAATGAACTTTTCCACGGATCTATTCGTCTAATACCGACAAACGAAAGTCAGAATCAGGAAGAGCCACTTACTGCCACGTGACCTCCAGGTTGAGCTTGATGGTGCCCAGGTCGTTAACGTCCACGGCCACCACCTGAGGCATGGCGGTAAACAGCTCCTTGGTTTCACAGATCACACTGCCCACGAGCATGTGAGAGGCCAGGCCCTTCAGCTCCGTCACCTGGAGACGAACCCAGAAAACAAGCATTTCCTGCTGCTCTGAAAGATTTTAGAAGCTCACAGTTGTCTGGAATTCTGCAATACCTTGATGTTGATGAGGTCAGAGATGAGGGGCATGAACACCATCTCGTCTCCATCCCAACTCTGCCTGGAGTTCACTTCAATCCGCCCCTTCAGCTTCCACCTCTGACGGCCGTAACGCATGAAGATCTAAAGGAGGAAATTGGCAGATTCATTCCATGTGAGCCGGAAACCACAGGAGTAACTTATTAAGTTCATGGCTTCACTAATCAACTCTTACCTCATACTGGTCACCTGGACACAACCTGGCAAAACCCGCCAAACCTGCCGGGCAGCAAAAACACTTTCAAACATCACAATCCAACAAACACACGGACGTCTGTACGTTGTCAGGATTTCAACGCAGAAAAAGAAACTTCCCACTCGTTTGCTGGGTGTTTCGTCATCCTTATCTCACCTTTCATCTTGATATGAAACTCTCCCAGCAGGTTTTCCAGCTCACCCTCAAACATGCTCATATTCTGTACACGGATACAAAGAACATCGCATAAACGCTCGGCACACGACCAGAGTCACGAGAACAAATCAAGATGGTCGGCATAAAACTGCAAAGGTGGAAGGTGGTGCACCGATAATTCTCATCTAAAGTACCTCGGTGTATTCCTTGTAGCGGCGGTTGACCTCTGCGATGCTCTCCTTGGTGCCTTTGCTAGACGGGGACGAGGAGAACGCCTGCTTCATCCGGATGGCGCCGTCCCTCAGACGGCTCTGGATGCAGAAGGCTTCGTACAGCTCATCCACCTGACAAACGCACACAGAACCTCCATCTTTAATGTGCTGCTGTGGCAAACATGCCCTTTACAAACATACCGAAGCTAAAAAAAAAAACTGAATCAACAACACCTGGCGCCAACCTGCAAAAACAGCAAACATCTGACGGTTTCAGGTTGGTCCAGTGTTCAGAACTTTGTATCAAATGGTCCAAAAACCAGAGCGAAAACAAAAATTGCCAAGAGCGAAAGGCAAAACTAACATTAAAAAAAGCTCTAAAAATGTGTGCAGTTCCAGCTGGGATGTGGCAGAAGCTGGTGCCGTCCCAGCGAGTGACGTTCCCAAATTGTGAGGAACGACAGACGGAGTTCAGAGCTTGAACATGTCTGCCTGGCTTCCAGATGATGTTGCTCAAACCCGCAGGAAGCAGCTCCAGCCTCGCCGGGAGCCCAAAAACCTCATTCGGTTTTGTGGACGCTGCGTGAGAATTTAAGGGAAACATAGAGGAAAAAAGTTCCCCCTCCCCCCCAGAAATCACAGACGCGGAGCAATCGGGCAAAAACAAAAACACTCCTGAGCCTCATCAGAAGAACAACATTACAGCCGGCGTGATGAGGAAGCTGAAATATTGATGCCTGGTGCTCTTTATGGCTCTCATTAGGGACAAGTGGGAGAAAATGGGGCATTCAGGCTCCTAATGGCTTTCATGAGTGTTTGTGTATCTGCGCCTAAACTCACGACGGAGTGTGTGTTTCTGTGTGTGTGTGATGGAGGAGGTGGGGAAGCTGCGGCTGGAACAGGAGGGCATCAGCTCAGAGGCATTTTCAGTGGGTTGTGAGGATCTAATAACTTTTATGAGCACGCAAGTCAAGCCCGCCGGTCCCCACAGCGCCCCTCGCCCCCGACTGGGGCCCGGCCCCGTCTGCCTGTGGTATGCGGTGCACGTGGCGAGGCTCCCGAGCCACCACCGAAAAGGGCCTCTGCCCACAAATGTTGTTCTGCAGCGAGCGGAGCCGGCGAGCGACAACAGGGGGGCGATCCATTCACGTTCTAATCAAATCAAGGGTCCGGGACACTTATTGCGCAACGTTCGAGGGGCGTAGAGCAGACGAGCCTCTCAACAATCGCATCGTTATCGGCTAATTAAGCCACTTTATTGTCCCCAATTCCAACGGCCCCATTGTGCCTTCAAGGTCCTGTCTTTTTGAAGGTCAGCCAAGCGCCGCTCCAGAGGACGGCCAGCAACATATTGCTGCGCCTCGGGCGCATTTCGCCCCTCGATTAAAGAGGAGCAGAGCGAAGAAATGGCAACACACAATTCGCATCAGAAATATCAATATTTTCCATTTTGTATCACCTTCCATTGAAATGAACTTGAGACTCCTTTGTGAATTTTAAATCACAAAGCAAAGAGACATCAAAACAACAATAAAGTGACAAAACCACGACAACAACGAACAAAGAAAGATTTAGATCCCGAGGGATTATTTTTTTTCAAGGATAATCCATTAGTCTGAGCAATTTCACTTAAAACACACCTGCGACGACTCAATTATGTCTCACCAGATGTGACGAGACATTAAATGCAAACATATTCAAAGCTGAGTCCTCTATTGTGGTCCAGCGCAGTGAAAGACAACATCCGCGGACCAGACATCCAATAAAGGATGTTTATCTGGGAGTAAGTGACACAAAGGGCGGGGATAATCCTGTGTTTGTGCCTCGTAATTCTAATTATACTGCAAATCCCTCGTTAATGGCTGTAAAAACACTAGATAATATTTGTTTTACAGAGTTTTAGAGGTCACCACCGAGACCGTCGCTGCATTAGATCTGATTTTAAAATGGGATTTTCAATGGGAGCAGAGACTCTAACAGTTACACAGGAATCCTCTTAAGATATGGCCATTATCCCAGATTGTAAGATAATGACACACATGCACGCGTACACACACACACACACACGCGGCAGGGAGGGAGGCAGGGCGTGATTATAAGCAGATTAAAACAGGCGGGACACATCAAACAGCATCAAACACACAGGCCACTCTCTAGGGATCCGTGGTGTGTGTGTGTGTGTGTGGGTGTGGCAAGATTTAAGGGGGGAGGGCAGAAAAAAAGACCCTATATTTAATAAAAATAATCACATGTTCACTATTCACGCTCATTCTGGATGCAGTTTAGTGCTCAGACACAATTTCTCTCTCTCCCAGGAGATGAGGAAGTGGCAGCTGCCCTTTCACCAACCTCTGTCACTCCTTTCTTTAATGATGCCCTGCTGAAACACACACACACACACACACACCAGAGGTTGCGTAGTGCCACCTGCCCCTTCCATGTGTGCCAATTATCACTGACACATCTGCAAACAGCCACCAGGGAAAAAACTGCCCCGTTCTGAGTCATGTAAACACACACACACACACACACACACACACACACTAAGAGGGTGCTGACAGGTTGCTGCTAAATTGTCCCTCGCAGCAGCTGCCTCGCACAAAGAAACACGTCTGTGCATGAACACACACTCATGTACACGCTTCCCGTTACTCATGCCAGCGTTTCTCCATTTAAAGACCATCGAGAGGGACGGATCACATGTGGAGTTCCTCAAACCCATCGGCGACCCAACAGACTGATAATGTCTGAAAGAGCCAACGAAGGTTTCATTGTCGTCATTCATCCACTTCAAAAAACCTCCAGAACGTTATTAAACCCAACTTCTGACTTTGATAAACCGTCTATATTTAGTGTGAAAGCTTCCCGAGTTAGAAATGTGACTTTTGATGCTTTTTTTACCTGTCTGAGCAGAAAAAGAGCCCCGAGTGCGTTCGGATCTATTTTTGTGCAGCCTCAACAGCTTCATTGTGGATGATTTTAAACGGAGACAAACAGGCAGAATATCTGCTCATCTTCTCTGGCCGAGCGCATCGTGCACGCACGCACGCTTCCTTTCCCGCTTTCTCCGCCGCCTCAATCACCCCCTGCTCTAACCCAATAACTGCCCTGACCCAAATCCACCCTGGCTTATAACCCCTTTAGAACCGCGTGTTTTCCGACTCATTGTTGGGTTTGTTGCGGGCATCCGAAGAAGACGTCTTACTGCCCGTCAGGAAATATCCGAACATAAAGGATTCCGGTCACCCAACAGGAGGCTCCTCTGTACTCTGGACTTCAAAGGTTCCATCTACGAGTAACCATGGTTATCTCTGAGGCTGCGTGGCTGTTTGCCCCTGTGTGCTCCGACTGCCCGCTGTCACGTCTGATTTGATGCACAGCGAGGAGGATAATGACAGGAAAGCAATTTCATGTAGCTGTGTGACCTTACAGGGGTATTACTGGCAAGAGAGAGCGGGGCAACAGAGGGAACCATGGGAAAGTTCTCAGAGGATTAAAACTACAGTCACATACAGGGCGTTTGGATGCTGAAGCCAAATTTTAAAAGACACGTGGAAAATTGGGTACGAGAGTGCAAATCGGGCTCAAGATGTTGGAGAGTCATCTCGTTTAGAGGAACATGAACGTGTAAACAAAGCACATGCTAATGAAAAACACTCGTTAGCTCACCAATAATGCTGCAAACGCGCGGCTTATTTTCCGTTGACATTGTTTGTCTACATTAAGTACATGCTAATTAGATTAGCCAGTTTCGGAGTGTTTCAGAGAATTTCCTCTTAGACCACCTCTTCCTTGTGGGGAGGGGCTCAACTGCACTAATGACCCTCAAAACGGCAACGATGGGGGCAGCTTGATGCCGGTATAGTTTTCTAATGGGAAAATGGTAAATGGTAGATCAAATAGCCAAACTAGCAGATTTAGATCTAGGATATCTCCTGAGGAATCACATTTAAGCCGTCAGTTTTAGCTACAGCTTTGTGTTCGTCTCTCCTGGAAAAAGGCCACGATAACAGGTCAAAGGTCATCAGGTGTGATGTCGTCACAGACAGAATGACTCGGTGGGCTCTTACCTTGCTCATGTGAAACTCCAGACGTCTCATGTATCGCTCAATGCTTTTGATTTGCTGCAGACAGACAGAGGGAGACGATAAGACAAGCCCTCATTGCCCCCTTTCAACCTTTTCCCAGTTCCTATTATATTATACACCAAACACCCCCCCAAAGGGGAGGTGACCCTCCTCTCTTGTCAGCTTACCTTGTCAAGGTCGTACAAAACTCCCTGGAGAGAGAAAACACACAGAATCACAGTCAGGGCAGAAAGTCAACGTAGCTGTCACCATTTTAACAACACGAGCTGTAGATTTCAGCATAAACAAACATTGTTGAGATGTGTGTGTGTGTGTGTGCGTGTGTGTGCATGTGCATGCCATCTAATTTTAATCACCAAGCGATATATGCAAAGTTAAACAATAAAATGATACGACCCGTCATTTTAAATAATTAACCAGGACCAGGATGTTTGTCAGACGCACGCTAACCGAGTCGCCGTTACTGAAGATTAATATTTACTAGACAGACGCTGGTTTATTTTTAGGCATCCTTTAACTAGGTGCAGCTTCTCACCAGGCGAGAGTTCCTCTTCATGTCCTTCATCAGAGACAGGAGTTTGTCCAGTTCTGTTTGATGAACTTCAAGATACTCGCTAAAAAAAAAAGAGAAACGGGCTTAAAAAGTCAGATCAGGGAAGCATTTAGCAGCTCCAGAAGATCACAGCGACATCAGCTCATCATCGCGTAGGGACGTTTATGTACGTAAAAGGAACCGATCGGCGTCGTTGAGCCCGGCCGGGCGACTTTAAGGCCTGTTTTACTCACTCGAGGCCTCGTTTGAGAGCGGCGTAAACCTCGTCCAGCCTCTTAGGCTGCGGCTCCCTGGAGCTGCTGCCTGCCTTGTGTCCTGACAGGTGGGGCTTCTTCGGCTTGGACTGAGGCTTCTTCTGCACCACCGTGTTCCCCATGAAGGAGTTGCACCTAAACACACAAACACAAGTCCATCTGTCATGATATTTAAGCCTTTTAAAGCTAATAAATCAGAGCGTGTGTTCCAATATCCATCTAAAACAAAGAAATAAAAAAAGAACCCTGGTCACATAAACTCAAGTATTATATATCCAGCATCGGGCCAGCGGCTGCCTGTAATAACAAAGCTTTTGATGAGACTTCTGGACCATTTCACAGCTTGGCCAACGTGCCCTCGAGCCAGAGTCAACATGAATTCACCTCCCCTGTCTGACGGAGGGGGCTCGCCATCATCTGGCAGCGACTCCGTCACACAGGACTGACAGATTTAGCCTAGATTTTATTCAAATGCATCAGCAAAGGCCAGCCAAACATGCATGTGTACACACACACACACACACACACACACACACAGTGTCTAGAAACACTCTCTAATGACCAGATGGGTGTGGAAACATCGTTAACTGTGACCACAAGCACGGCTCCTACTTCCTGCCTTTGACGGGTTTTCGGCTGCCTGTTGTGGAGGAAGTTAAAGTTTCAGTCACACTTGGAGAAGACAATGAAAATTCAATCCATTTTCTGCCCACCAGCCTCCAAAACATGATATTTCTCTTGAAAGCTCTTCTTTCTAGAGCAGAAGGCAGACACACATATACAATCATACATATTTTATACCAGTTGCTGTGAGCGAACTAAATTTCTAATAACAGTATAAGAAAATACACAAGTCGGGACTTTAATAAACAGGAAACTGACAAAAGAAGAACCAATTTAATTATTTGTGAATTTTTGGGAGCGCTAATATTCCCAATCCATCCCTGAGAAAATGAAACATAAATGAATTCCTGTTACTGTGGTTCACCATCACCTTTAATGCACAAATAAGCAGAAAATCGGTCAGATGAAGCTGAGAATTCTGCAGCGTTCTCGTTTCAAAGGCTGCCGCATCTCACAACGTCCCAATTTTAGGTCACGCTCCTCTGGCGCGCTCGTGCCCCACCCCCGCCGTTACAGCCCATCGTAAAATTAGCTGACAAATATCATCGCTGTTGACATAATGAAACGGATCCAGAGCCGCGATCGTGGCGTTGTTGAGCAAGTCGCAACGCGCGGCGTCTCGCCCGTGCCAGCAAACGCAGGAAGCCACCACGAATGTAGGGCGCCGCTGAACGAGAGCTGCGCACCCTTGGGGGTGGGGTGGGGGGGGGTCACGCAAGCTGTGGCGGCGATGGAGGGTCTCTGGGCGGAAACGGCAGATTAGACGCGTGGACCGTCCTTTGCTCTGTGACATGGGGAAGACGCCCGCTGGCCTCAGAAGCCTCGCCGCAGCTTCTCACCTCGCTCATTATCAGAGTGGCGACTCGTCAGTCGCCGTCATTCGCCCCCTCAGCCAATTACCCCATTTACAGTCCTCAAATAGGTCCTTCACAGCTGCATTTACTGAGGCAGAATAACCCAGAATATTATTGTTTGTATTGTTGTGCGGCGCGAATGGAGCGTTTACGTCATTGTATCACTGAGAAATGAAGGCAAATCAAGGCAGGAAACATGGAATTACCAGCTTTCCTGGCACTGAATGCAGAATAAATGATGGGAAACGAGCTTAAAATGGGCTTTCTGACAGTTCAGCAGACACACAACTGATGCCGGTTTTTCCAATTCTGGGGTGTTTTTAATTCAGCCGTGAGCCTGCTGATGTTTTTGGTCCTAAAGGACATTCTTTAAAAAAACATAGCGACTTTCCAGTGCTTTGAAAAACGTGTTAGACACAATCCAATATCAAATCTCTCCCACTCCGTCGGCGATTTCCATAAACCCACCGTCAGGTGCCACCCAATAATCCTCTTTGTCTGCTGAGATTCCTGCTTACCGAGAGCGTCGCTCCTGCAGCGTGCTGAAGCCGGCGAAGGACTGACTCCGGATGATTCCGTTGGGGCCTCCGGGGGAGTGCGTCCCTGCCGCCATGATTTCTGGGACGCGTGACGACACACCTAAAAAGAAAAAAACAGAAAAGAAAGGCGACAGGTGTCAGCAGAGTTCACCGCCTGGATCCCAGCCGAGCGTGGTTAAACAAGCGGAAGACGGATGATCGGGCCCGGTCGTACATCATCCCTGCAACAAAGTGTCTTTTTGATCCGAGCGGAGAGTTAAATGAAGGTCAGGAGCAACGTGTCGCCACTCTGTCATCGCTCAGCTGCCAAACATACCTCCGCTGTAGCAGTTTCATGCGTTTCTTTCTCCAGGGACACAACTGGTGTCACTTCTCTTTGCCTGAATTGTGTACTCGGTGAATAGTTCCCACCTAAGCTAAAGGTACGAGACCCGATCCATCTGGCTGACAGGTTTTAACAACTCGCATATGTTACAAGCGCAAGTCGTGACATTTCTGAGGACGGGGCCACGGAGCCGCTGCAGCTTTTGAATTTATTCGGAATAAATTCACGGAACCTGATTCAGACTGCCCGGTTACATAACTGGTTTAGACGGGCGTTTATATTTAGCAGCAGGAGCCCGTCGGGCTTGGAACCGTCGGAAACGCTGAAGATGTGAAGCAGCACATCTCGTTTGTAAAGCCAGAAATAGACAGAATTTCAGGTCATGGTGTCAGAAAAAGACGGAGCAGAGAAAAAGAGGAGGCGAGAATCTACTGATATTGCTTAATGGGGCTAGCTGAGGTAGCTTTAGCAGGCGAGCACGACACCTTAAAGGGCAGTTCAGGGAGGTATCCAAGCCAAGATTCTTCATGTTATGCAGATTAGACGGCTTAATGTCTGTTTCAATCGTTAAATTTAGTGGTGCAGACTTATCACGAGTCCCAGCAGGAGTCCAGATCTGTCAGCGGTGTCATGTTGGTCACGGCTCCAATCACTGCCAGGGATGAAAATCTGATGACACTCAGTGTTGCTGCCACGAAAACGAATGACAGCGAGTGCGTTTACGTCTCTAAATCCAGATCATTTCCCGTTTCTGAGCTTTAAACGCAGAATAACGACAAATAAAAAGAGTGAAATTGCTCAGCAAAGGCGGCGAAAAGCCGGAGTTTAAGGGTTAATTTCAGATTAAAACTGTCAGAATATGCAAACCAGACTAAAACGAAGGAAAACCGGGAATGTTCGGACCCTAAAGTTCGACTCAACACAAACAACAAAGATCCAGCGTGACAAACATCGACTCTTCCTCTGAACCTGCTGCATTAGCAAACAATCGAAGCCGGTTTCATCCGGTTTGCTCCTTGGATCAGCTTTTTTCCACTCATCCATCATCAGTCCACACACACACACACACACACACACACACACACACACACACACACCTTAGTGCTGTGATTGGACAGCCCCTCCTTTAGTCTGAATGGCAGAAAAAGGACACAAAGACCCAGAAAAGATCCAGATTCTTCTTTAAATCGGAACAACATTCAATCAGCCTGATGTTTGCATTAACAATTTAGTTTGGAAGAAGCTGCGCTGGTTGCCTTGACAACATCTGACTTAAACTCTTGTTGACAGACTTTAATAAGGAACTGTAAACTGCTTCAGGGCTACAGATTCACTATTGCAGCAGTTCACCAACAACATCAACATTTTATCATTTCCAGAACTCCATCGGGAGTCCAATTACCTAAAAACTAAAGTAAAGTGGATAAAGACAGATAAATGGGGAAAATGTGTTGCTTTTAAACCAAAGAGGCAACACAGGACTGGGCCTGTTGTTGATGGATGGATCAGCTCAGAACTGGAACAGTCTGGCTTAAAGTCTCTACGAGGAAGGACAAGAGTGTTAAGCCGGCCGAGGCTGGAAGCGCCTCAAACAAAAGAAGAGGAATTCTAGCCAGTTGCCTGCCTGGTTGTGTGGCAGGCTGTTCCACCTGCTGGTGGAAGGAACCAACACCGCGACTGAACACCAACCCAGTCCGAAGAACCACAAAACAACCTCCACCTCAAGGTGAATCACCTCCACAGCTGGAACTTAAAGAGCACCCGATCAATTCTACTTTATTTAATTCTGGGGTCCGTTCTGGTCTCTGGACGTTCGACGGGACCGAACGCTTCCCTCCTTTTTGTCTTCCTGACTTTCTGACTCACTCTTCTAACAGAAGAACAGTGGGAGGCAGATGATGGCACCATTTGTTACCTAAGACTCCCAGTATAGTCCCAGAACAGACTGGACCGCTCCCTGAAGCAACACCAGCAAATATTCAGCTTCGAGCCCTTCTGTCAATTACCAACATTATCAGAATAAACCTGATAAACTTTGATCAGGGAAAGCTGCTTCATATCAGCGCTACGCAGCGTGCTCGCTAAAATCTAATACTGCTCAGCAGAGACGTGTGAAATGACCCCCCCACATCCATTTATCAACCGCCGCCCCCCCACAGGAACAGAACTAATATCTTCTTTTTAATATTTGTTCTGCAGAAGCTGCTGCTGACGGTTTGATTCCGGCTTTCCTCTCTGAAACGATGGATTCGAGTGACGCATCTGTTTTTTTTTAACCATTTACGGCATTTTCTTTCTTAAAGATCAAGTTTCTGTACTCAAGTACAGACTGAAAGAGCTTCCCAAAACCTCTGCGGGCCTTAGCAGAGCCCCACAAACCCGTTTGGACGGACGCCATCGTAGACGGACCCCCCCAAAAAATAACCCCATCCCCACAAAAGCCGCGATCCGCTGCAGAATCATGAGAAGCTCTCCGCTGCGCCTCATAGCGTCGCCTTTCATCGTGCGAAGAGGCCTCGCTGGGAGCAACAATGCGGACTCGCAGCACGCTCTGGTTGGGTGCCAGTCGGCGACCTTGCTGGATTCAGCTGCCAGTCAGCCCATTCAGCGGCGTTCCCGCCCGTTGGCGCTCTCACGCCAGCAGCCTTAAATGCCCTTGAGGAGGTGAGGGTCCCTTTCCTTTGTGAGCCTTCCTCCCATCAGTATGCTGTGCGAGCAGGGGGGACGAGTTTTGAGGACGGACACCTGATGTCCTCTCAATTGGCTGTCCGCTCATTAACATTCAGGACCGTCAGTCGCAGGAAAAATCAAGAAAAAGTCATAATAATGACGGTTTCACGAGCAGGTTTCTAAATCAGTGATTTGACGCAGATAACTGGCGCTCAGACACACTAATAAAAGTACTGATTTTAAAATAATCGAAATTAATGGAATGATTTGAGTGGATCTGGTCCTTCCTCTTTGCCCCCTCAGCACGAGTTGTGTTCACGCCTGCTGGGACACTTAGATTCTTATCTTCTGAGCGAAAACAGACCAAACCAAGTCATCATAACCAGACTTCTCTAATGAGTGGTCAGAGTTGAATATTTAGATACAGAAAAATATCAAAAATAATGCGAGACTGGCTGCCCCCTATGGGCTGAATCGGGTCATTGCGACCGAATTTTGCTGTCGGCTGAGCTGGAGGCCGACGACGTTTTGGAGGCAGCTTTCGTCAGTCACCACCAATGTTGCCCCCTCCTATCAAAACCACCCTCCCCCCCCAGACTGTGGCGAGTAGGTTGGATTTAGAGAGACAAAGTGAGTGTTGAGTAGGTAGTTATAACAGCGTAAAATTAGATTTGGCTGGACGTATCTTAACCCCTCCAGGAGCCCCGGCCATAATCAAGGCTTTAGGGGTTTAGTAACTCTTTAAATCTGCTCCCTGATTCAGTGAGCTGCTATCACTGAATTCAGATTTTGAGGTATTTTGATTTTTTATTCCAGATTTCTCCTCACAAGGTCACCAGCATCTTCTCAATAGCTGCATAACTCATCTTAACAGCTTCTGTTTTTCATTTTGTTCCCCTCAACCTCCCCCTCATCCTTTATTTTAGTGTTCTGTATAACGACCCAAAGATGTTGCTCAGAGGATTTTTTAACAGCATAAACGATATTTGAAGTTTCTTTTTTCAACGGGGTTTCCAGCAATTACAAAAAAAATATATAAACAAAAACCCCAAAATGCTGCAAGTGATCATTTCTACATAATCACGGCTTCTTCTCCAAAGTCTTTATACCAAAATTACCTTCAGTCATTCTGACATGTCAGCAGTGCAAAAACACACTCATCCTTTGCTTACAGTGCCACTTGACTGGCCTCTTTCATTCAATACCTCTAATTTAAAACACACACACACACGTACTCTTCAAAGTGCGGTTGCACCAATTTTCAGGCGAGCACGAGTGTGTGCAGAAACCAGTCGACGGTGTAAATTAACAACAGGAGCTCCTTATTGCCGGTATAAATTAGCCTCACCATGGCAACAGCAGACAAAAAGGGATGAAATGTGTTACATAAAACAATGGTTATGAGCCAACTGCCAAGAAGTAGGACACGCGTCCTCCTGTTACAGGGCACCAGGCTCCTCACGCACTCGCCTTTGGCTCTTTTGCAGATGTTGCATCAAATGCGTCCACAAAGCCTGACTAAAATAAGGTAAAGATCCGGGCTGATGATGGCGGCTCCGACGGCAGGAGGAGAAGCAGCGTTCTGCTTTACAAGATGTGAATTACAGGGCTTCACCTGGGAGATTACAGCAATGATCGCGCACCTGCAGATCACCGGAAACGAACGGACGGACGTGCCCCAGCACGTCCTGCAGGCTGCAAAAGCAACTATTAATGCTGCTCAGTGAGCCTGAGCCCTGTTTGTGAAGAGTTGCTGCTGAGGAGGAGGAGGAGCAGGAGGAGTGCTGGTGCACTTTGATAAGCCACCCCAGACCCAAGACTCACTTGTCTCCTTCTAATCCCATGATCCTGAATAGAGAACAAGCTCAACTGTCTCTAGGCTCCATCTTGGTTCCTCTCCTCAACAGGGTCATGGAGCGGCAGTTCCAGTAAAACAGCCCAGACTGTCCTCTTCTGAGCTTCCTCTTCAGCTCCTCAGGGAGAACACCAAGTAATCCCTCCATTATGTCCTGGGTCTGCCTCGGGGTCTCCCGCTGGCTGGACATGCCTAAAAACCCCTCCCCAGGGAAGCATCTGTGTTACACCCTGACGCCTGACCTGCCTTAACTGGCTCCTTAGACAGAGGAAATTCATAGAGATGCAAGACTCCCACTGGAATATCTGGAAATTCAAACCCCTCACGACACAGACGGGGTTAATTCCATGATGGGAATTAGGAGGAAAAGATTCATTTTTAGATGAAAGTCAGCTGTAATCTGACTTTCTCATAAAATCCATTCATTGTTTGACCACATCTTGAGGGGAAAATCAAAAGTCCTTCCAGAGAAAGTAGGTCTAAAAAGACAAATATTGACAAGCAGTCCTTTGTCTCTGAAAGCTGTGATTCTACATCATCAGATCACGAAAATATCATGAGGGCCTTTAAGGCACATCGAGTCGGGTCATGTTAGTTGCTCGTTCAAGGCAGAGAAACGTCCCAATGTTAGCAAAAAAACATGGAAAAAGTGAAACATTAAGAGGTTTAACACGGGGACGGATCAGCCGGCTTTACATACATTTTCAGCTCCCAGAAACGTCTCTTCGTCTTGATTCAGGTAAAGCCGAACTAATTACGCTCACAGAGCTCTTAAAATCCATTACACGCGCCAAATAGCCAAATTTAAAAGTTAACAATACCTGATAAGGTGCTTGATTTTACCAAACCACCTGGAAGGTGAACTCTATTTTTCTTTTCCAGTTTGAACATAAACATGAAAGTGGTACCAGCATGCATCAGGTTCCTCCGACAGCTTCAAACCTGAGAGCAGGAACTCCGTTACCACGGTGATTCACTGCCGCTCCGTCGCCTGCAGGATGATTGATGACATTCTTATGCTCTGACTAAACCACTTCTGACTTGTGGCTTCAGATCTCGCAGACGAAACACAAAGGAAACGTCGGACACTAGGAATTTGAAAACCACAGGTGTGACACCTCCAGTGCAGGACCGATCAAGAGCCTTTAAAACGGCCCCATGGAGCAGCATCAGCAGACGCCCGCTCCGGTCACCTGATGTCGGGGGGCGTGGCTGGGCGCCGGAGGGGGCGTGTTTGTTTTAGAAATAGGCCAAGCTCGCATCAAACTTGAGACGGGTCAGAAATGTCGCCTCCAAGCTTCGGGAAACTGATATGGATTTAACAACCAGCCCCGCTTTAGTTGCCCTCCCTTATTGTGGCGCAGAGCTGCAACAGACGCACAACAGACGCAGACGCACAACAGCCGCCAGCCTGGTCCAGACAAACTATTTTATCACCCAGCAAACATGTCTCGCACCAGCAGGTGCCCCGTTGCCGTGGTCCTTCCAGAAATATTCGAGGGCGGCTGCACAACCTCGCACGTGCCTGAGAGCGTTTGTAATTCCACTGCTCATGCTTCGCATTCAAATTACGGGGTCGTCGGCGCTCCCCGGGGGCGGCGCACGCGTGAGAAATTAAGGCCATGATACGGAGCGACGTTTAAAGGTGACGATGACAAGATTAACCGAGGCGGAAGTTTGGGCGGCTGCTGAAATCTCAGCAGCCGTGTAATCGCTTCTGAGGACTGTAAATCACACCAGTGGAAGCACAATCCAGATTAAAATAATCTTTTGAGTCCATTAGAGAGTTTTGGGACATTCTTCAGCGGGAAAGTGCAGATGAAAGACGGAAACGGACGTACAATGTCGCAACGTTCCTCCCGAGTGTCAACAACACCGACAAAGTCCTTAAACCCTGTCAGGCGGCGCCGAGACGACTTCATCGCCGGCTACGATGCCTCAAAACCAACACGATCCACATGCAGGGATTAGGCGCACATCCTTTAGCTGGAAAAACACAAGGACGTTTAACAGTTTGGAGAGCGAGCTCCACACTTCCTGCATTTCTCCGAATCGTCCAATATGCATGATTGAGTGTGACCACCTATGCAGCCAGGCAGGAATGCAGTTACCATACAAACAGGATCCTGCCGGTTATTTCAGCTCCATGTGTTATTTTTAGCAGCAAAGGGAAACATTCCTTTATGTGATACTATAAACTTGCCGTACGGATACGCGCGTTAGCGGTAAATGCTAACTCACAGCCATTTCTCCAGTCTTTAACTTTCCCACTGTTGTGTAACTCACATAAACAGAACGGATCAGCATCCATGCAGGTCCCACTGCTACAATGCAGCTGAGAAACACTCTAAAAGCTCTCTCGCCCACGCCTTTCCTCTTGCAAACTCCTCCGTGCCACTACAGCGACGTTCACAACAGAATAACAACCTACCCAACGGTAACAGCAGCAACGCACAGCGGGGGGTGGACGTGGTCAAAAACTGCTACAAACGGTTCGAGCTAGGCACAGAAATGAAGCCGAGGAACGCTCTGAAACGATCATTATGGCCACTGATGATGTGGGCTCAAGAACAGGTGAGGCCTGCTGTCCTGTCACCTGCTTTAGGAAGCAGAACATGATGTGATCAGAACGAGAACGCGAGCAGAGGGAGGACGGCGCCGCCCGACTTTCATACTCGCTTGAACCCAGACTCACATTCACTCTTCACACTTGTACTTTTTTATAATGGAAAACGTGGAAACGGGACCACAAAACAGAGGCTTGTTTTGTCTTTTGACTTTTACTGGTGAAATCTGAGCGTCTCAGCAGGCAGCTCTGACTTTTAAAGCCGGATCTTGTTGAGGGAGGAGACTTCAAAGCACCAGCGGTCATTACTCGCCAGAGGATGAAGCCAGATCATTCCTCGTCTTGCCTTCACGCCACCTCACTTTGTCTGACATCACAAAGTTCCGGGCCGCCGCCGCCCTGAGGCAGCTGTAGCGGGAACAGCTGATCAGAAAAGTTGCAAGTGTTTTTCTCTCAAAGAGCTACAAAGGTGCCTGGAACTCTTTGATCACAGGGCACAGACACGGCAACAGGAACCCCGGGAGGATGAAAAGTGAAAAACAAGAAGGAAATGTCAGAGATAACCACCACAGGAGCAGACGGAGGGGGCACCGAACCCGCAGCCTTGAGTACTCTCAGCAAACGAATCGGATTAGGAATCTCATTAAGAATCGGTAGAAAGAAAAATGCACCGAAACAGCATCAACGCACAGATTCAGTGCATCATCCAGCTGTTACTGCAGAGGCGGCACACAAATACCAAAACAGACAGATTATCAGCTTAGGACTCTAAAACGCTTATGGAAATCATAACAGTGTGGCAGCTGCTCTGAACACAAGCGTGTGTGTGTGTGTGTGTGATATCATGTGTCGCACACTTGCGCACCATGTCAAGTGTGCAGCAGGCACCGCGAGGAGTCCTCATCGCATGGTCGCACAATTAGTGGAGCATTAATGACTGTGCGTCCACACCCACACAGCAGATCTGCTCAGAGACAACCAGAAGGTCGCTGGTTCAATGTCCCACCCTTAGTCATAAATACCCCGTCTGTATCTCGGAGGAGAGAAGGGAGTTTGGGGGGGGTGGACAGATGGGAAGGGAGTGGAGATATGAAGGCGGGTGGAAGAAATGGGAGGAGCTAATGATGACAAAAAACAAACAAAACAACAAACAAAGGAAAAGCCGGCGCCAGTTCGACAGCAGCCGACACACACCGGCCGTAGCTGGAGCTCATTAGTGTATCAGCTGTGTGTAATTGCTCCACTTATCATTTGTCACGCGTCACCGCGCCTCTCTTGTGCACTCAGCAGGGATGAAACTCTCAGAAACAAGAGGCAAACGGGCCGATTCGCAGCACGGACGCACCTGGACTGGAGCCAAACGGGGGGCGGCGCTCCACCGGTCGCTGCCCAGGACTCAACCCGTGCAACGTGAACAGTATCAGCGCATCGACAGAGAGAGCAGCCAAACACAAGGAAAGAGCAGAAACAGCCCCCCCAACGTGTGAGTTACTGGGAAAAAAGACACAAATGTGGCTGAACTCAGGCTAGTTTGGAGTTTCAACCTTTATTGTAAAGCTCAGACTTTCCCCAGAGGGCTGTTCTTATAATAAACACACATACTTTTCTTGTCTCGCGTTTCCCGAACCTCTGAACCCCCCCCCCCCAACCTCGCCATCTACCCTGACCCAGTCTAACCCTCCACTCCCTATCTGCCCCTCCCTGAACATACCTCTTTACTCCAGCGGAATAACCCCGGCCCACCTTCTTAGCACCGGAAATTCCCAACACCCATAAAATAGCCCCCGCTCCCAAAATAAAGCGCTGCTCCAGGGACCAGACAATACAAGACATGTCAGGACAGGCAAGCAAAGCCAGACCACCCCGTCCACACAGGACGGGACACTCGGGTGTCACCATTAGTGCCCCGCTCAAACCTGCACGGTGACACGCGGGCGGTGTAAACACCCGTCCTCCACGTGTGTGAGCAGGACGACCCAGTTCCCACACAGGCAACATTAATGTTTCAAACCAAATCTACCTCGGAGCAGCTTTGGGTCGGTCTCAGACAGAGGGGGCGGTTAAATTTGGAACCCCGGATGATGGAAACTCAGCCGGCGACTTTAATTTATTATTCAAGACCTCCCCCCCCCCCTCGTCGCTTAACTCGGGCCGCGTCCTTAAAAACGTTAAAAATAAGTTCTGAACGCTGGAAGCAGGCGCTCCTCCTGAGAGAAGGCCTGAAACTTCCCCATCCAAACCGCACCGACGCTCGCAGATGGAAAGACATATGCGTGTGCACGTACCACCCACAAAGAAGCACGCGGGGGTGTTCTTCAGGGGAGGAGAAGTTGATTCGCTCTGAACATGCGATATCAACAACTATGGGCTGGTCCGGCTAAAAACATAAATAACTCGCCGCCTCTCGCGCGCCAAAGGCGAAATGTCCCACGAATTTGGCTTAACTTGCTTTAATTACTGTAATTCTATATATTTGTCACTCAGGGAAGCTGTGATCATCTGTCCAAAACCATCCATTTGTTCTGCTCCCCGACCAGCAGCTCGCTCAAAATGTGGCCGAGCCGGGCTGAAAACATAAAAGGGAGCCGGACGAGCTCGTGACCTCAGGGTCAAGAGCCTCGAACGCAAAAATGTTCATTTTCTTGAGTCTCGTTTTTTTTTTTTGAACGAAAGTTGACGGATGTCTGGACTTTGTACGCCCGGTGGCGTTTTAGTCCCGACAGAGACTCCGACCTTCTTTACAAAAGGAATTTCTACTGAAATTCTGTGTTTTAGCAATAAAAAGACGCTGGGTTCCCTCCAAAGTGCACAGTCATAATTCCTTTAATGAGGCTTCACAGAAAAAGGAGAGGAAATGAGTGTGTGTGGGGGGGGGTGAGAGAGTGAAAGCAGGGAGCAGATGCCAGGAAGGCAAAGCCAGCTGGGGCTAAAGAAGTAAGCTGAGGGAGACAGACAATGGTCTCGTACCCTCGTCGGCCCTCGACTCGGGGCCCCGCTCACACGGCTTCGCCGGAGCCCAAACGGGCCGGCGAGGAATCAAAGTATTTCCACCAACCCAAATCAAAGCCAGCCTGGCGTTGTGCTGGGGGAGCGTTCGGCCTTTTCTAGCCCCTTCTGCTGTCAGAACGAGGAAATGAACAGTTGTTCCTGCACAGAACATCCCAGTGTTTTGACTCCAGTGTTTCTCTTCACCAACATGGAGGCCGGGCCGCTGATAAGGACATCTGACACAGTTCCCCGGTCCTTTTCAAACCAAAACAGCATCAGAAAAGCCACATTCCCAGATATATTAAGCTGGAATATTCACTTCCAGCTTTTTTCCCCATATCTGTATCTATTGTAGCACCAATAACCCAGGGTTGGCATATTTGCACTAACTAATCATCCCACCTCTGGAATGTCTTATTTGCACCTTCATTGTTCTTCACACTGTCTGACACTCCTTCTGTACATAATTTTAATTTCTGTATATACTGTACAATGTACATAGCAATGTACATAATATAAGAGTCTTTTTATTTTTATCTTTTAGTACTTTTCTGTATTGTACACCACGGGCTACCGCTGTCACGTGCAATTTCCCCGATGTGGGATCAATAAAGTTTTTTATCCTTATCTACCTGCTCAGGTTCGGTGACGGGGTATCAGGGTGCACCAGCTGATGCCCTTTGACCTCCATCCTTCAAACGTGAAGGAGCGTTTTTGAAATCGCTGACCTAATTCAGTCACGCTTGGTGTGCACTCGTGCGTTCACATATCTGCAGGACCCCGCAAAATGACCCGCAGGGTCCGACATCTCCCTACAGACCGCAGATTCGGGTTTTTTTCTTCGTCCTCACAGTAAAAATGGTCCAATTACTATTTTAAAAAAACAGAACTGCGCGATATAATGAACCATATGATGGCGTGAACAATATGTTAATGCGCGTTTATGAAACAATGAGTTGCAGCCTCGGAGAGATCACGCGTGATCCACTAACCCACTGCCCCGGAGAAAAGACCCCCCCACCCCCCACCTCCCCACACGCACGCACACGCACATACACTAGAGAAACACAATTTCCTCTGTTTCTACCCGAAAAAAAGACACGCTCGATGGTTCAGCCTACCTCAAAGTTCACAAAGAGCGGCTCCTCAGCGGCGTCCGTGCGCGTCTACCTGCATCCATGCGTAAACGGAAGGACCGGAGCGTGTTCACTTTCAACGCGGCCGCCGAGCGAGACGCGGATTAAAAACACTATTGATTAAAAAGCCACGGAAGAAGCGACGCCCCGCAGGAAGCAGCAGCCGCGTCCGACCTCCGTGTGCGGGTGAGAAGCGAAGCGGCGGCCGTCAGAGCAAACACTGAGCCCCCTCACGCACATTCCAGTTTGTGTTTGCTGCGCTCCTCCTGAACAACGGCCGGCCAATGAGAGGAGGAGGATGTGATCGGGGGGCGGCACCAGTGTGCGTGCGTGCGTGCGTGCGTGTTGAGGACCTTTTCAAGCAGAAAAAAAGAACATTAATCAGGAAGGGATCGATTGTTCCTCCGGGGGGGTCCTGACTTGGTAGAATGAGATATGTGAGGACCGGTTCAGGTTTAGAAACACGAGGGAAATGTTACTGTATTTAAAGTCGGGGTCGATTGTCGTCAGAGCATCGGGAACTTCCACATCTGAACAATCGGTTTATTTCGTTGGGTCTTTTGTAGCTTCTGACGGACACAGAAATCCTTGTGTGCAACTTCATGAGCGTTATGGACGCACGATCAGGTCCTTCATGTACAGTCTGCTGCGCAGTGCACAATGGAAACCTGGAGGGTGATGTGGTGACACACACACACACACACACACACACACTGTGCAGACTGTGGGAGGTGAGGGATGGCCAATAATAGCCTGACAACACCCCCATTTTCCGCCTAATCTTCTCATGAATTCTTTTTTTTTTTCACTTTTCCTGAGTTATTGATTTTTGCCTTGTGTTTATTTGTTAAATATTTAGTCTTGATGCTCACAGGACAGCCAGAGGAGCTTTGAGGAGCTTTGGAAGCGTCTCATAAATCAAACCTTCTGATGGCAGCGCTAAGCAGCCTCAGCCGATGGTGGTCTGATCGCACCCAAACACACCTCCGAACGTACGCTGACCTTCTGAACTGTACATTCCAGAGGTAGAGACGCCGATAAAAGTGCTGCAGCCATGACGACCGTGCAAAAACAAACCATCCCCATAGATGTTCTCGAGATTTGACAATATTTGGGCAATTATATGCAGCTTTTACAAATGTATAGCTAGAAAAAAAAGAGCTTTGAGACAGAGAACGGTGCTGTGCAGCCACCGTGCACAGAGCAACTCCTCCTCAGGAGCACCTGTCAGCATAATCACCCTCCATAAGTGGATGTGCTGTTCCGCCGAGTCCATACAAATCTCATTCTTCTCGCCGTGCCAAGAAGGAAGGGGCAGAAAACCGCGTGTCTCTTTTAATTTAGTCGGTTTGTAAGAGGTGCAGTGGTTTAAACGGACGCGCTGATGTGATTAAAGAGGGGGGGGGGTTAGTTAGGAAGGGGAAGAGTTCCTTTATGCTTCTGGACGTAATACTAAAAACATGCGACGGTAAATGACATTCATACACTCACAGATGAGGTTTTAATCGGTGCGGAGGTGAGACAGGTTGTCCTGCTGTCCAAGATCAAGAAAGGTGGAGATCGAGGTGATTCCAGCTGGAAGCAGCTCCAGTTCATTCAGAGAAGGTAAAAGAAGAAAGGCAAAGAACTCCGCTTGGCCGACCTCTCGCCTTAATACAAAGGGTACTCTTGGTTCCAGGAACTCTCCTGCAGCTCCCGGGGTGAGGAAGCTCCTGTAAAAGCTGCGAAGACCACCTCGTTCAGCGCTCAGCTCGCCGTCCTTCTGCTCTTTCAGAGTTCAAATGGCAAAAAGCACCAATATTTCCAGACCGATTTGTGTTTCCAGCCGTCTTTTCTCCGTTTGTTTCATCCTGAAAGGCTGGAAATGGAGCTCTGTGGGGTTTTCACGAGCCCCTCAGCTGGCACTAACACAACCCCCCCCGCACGCACGCACACACACACGCGCACGCACACACACACACACACACACTGCTGGACGTGCAGCTGCTGAACAGATCTGCCTGTAATTACGGCTGTCATCGGCCACCTCTGACTAGCAGCTATATTTACAGAAGAGACGGCGCTCATGCTACAGTCAAAATACAACACGGCATGAAAAAGACCAGGCACACACACAAACTCACACACAGATACAGCAAATAAGCAGCTATTTATAGCAAATCATAGCAACAGGTAATTTGACACGGGGTTAATCCACTCTAATCCTCTAAAGAATCCTTAAAGGAAGTATAAATATTCACACGGCCTCCTCGTCCTTATAGTTTTCAGACTTTAATTGAAAGTTCTGTGTCGGAAAGCGGATGGACAACACAATACTCCCCCTGTTCCCATCCTGACCTCTTCAGAGCGACAGCCAACTGTTCGATGGACCCAGCACATTAGCTCGGTTAGCGAGGACAGGAGGCTTTCACAGACTCTTCCTGGACAACCCCCCCATCCCCCAGGAGACCGGCACCAACCACCTTCTGTCACTCTTTCTCGCCTCAGTCGTTCTGACCTGTTTTCACTTTCAAAACATCTCTCCTTTCTCCCTCAACTTCTCCTCGTCTCTGCCTGACAAAGGAACCAGCAAAGCTGGGGGGGGGGGCAAAGAAGGTTGAGGCTGAGGGGAGTCCAGACACGGCCGTCTGGGACCAGGAACCTCGGTGCTGCCGCAGACATCTGACTAGTGCGACGGGAGTAAACAAAGGTAAACAAACCGCCGCCGCATCACGTGGCTTTAGCAGAACGCAGCGCTTGAAATCTTGAGTAGCTGCGGGAAATAAAAGCAGTTTGGGGTCTTTTGGCAAAAGTAGGTCAGCGGAGGCAACAGTCGGGAGCAGGAAGAGGCAGTTGGGGCAGTTGTCGCTACAGTTGGTCCCCTCGGGTCACAGCGAGTCACTACAGCGTCGCCATCGCCGTTCATGGCTGCTAACAGAGGCGACAATCGTGGTCGGACAGCAGAGGTGCACGTGTAGGTGCCAGCTAGTGCACGAGGACGAAGAACAATACGATACGCGTGGGAGTGCGTTTGCAGAGGCGCGAGATGGCGCCCGTGCGAGTCGGATCTACATGGGCCTATAGAGAGGAAGATCTGGCATTTAAGGGGAGGAGCTAATAGAAATGTGACATATGAGCTGGCAGAAGCCGTTCTCTATTCATCTCATCCCTTTATTTTCAATCGGAGTCTGATTTATATTTTACTGCTTGAACCTTTTGACGCAGCCTGGAGCAACGCACACGTGCAAACACTATAAAACACATTAAACACTTAACTCTATTCAGGGTTAGGCGTCAGCTCATCCTGAAACACGGCCAACACCCGCCCCCCAGGGGGTTTATTCACATCTCTAAATCAGCCCTGACGTTGGATGAATGATTGACGTGTCGCTCGTGTAATTGGTAAGAAAAGGAGGCGTAAAAGTGCCGATTGATGCTAAAAACATTCAGGAAACCCATATTTTAAGCCTAAAAACCCATTAAAACGTACGAGATGGGGGGAGGTGGGGCGGATCGTCAAAGACTCTTTAGTAGCCGCTTTGTTCAAGAGGACGTCGCAGAATGAGCAGCGCCCGAAATCAGGCGGCAATTAAAGTCCCTTTGGCCACCAGATGACCAAGGCGTGGATGACCAATCACGGGGACAGAGAGCTGTTCATCTCAACCCGCCACAACATGGATTATCCTTGATCCATATTCTGCCCTTTAAGCTTGGTTAACTCAGATGGTTCCCTAACAAGCGAGCACAGTTTTCAACGGCTAAAACCCCTGAATCAGTGTGAAGGCGGCAGTGATTCAGAGGTGCAGATCCCTGCAGTGGAGGGAAATGTCATTTGTGGTACTCACAGCAGTGGCAAATGGCATTTACAGAGGGACAAATGTGCTCGTTACAGCCAAATCAACATCTTTTGCCGAATAAAACGTGTAAAAATAAAAGCTCGGGTCGTCATTGTCCGCTGCAGCTAGTTTATCCACAATTTAGGTGCAAAAAGGACAAGAAACACTATTTTTATTACAGTAACACTGAGGACAGGGTTTTTAATTCATCATATAACACGACTGAGCACGATGACACAATCTTCAGAAAAAAAAATAGGCCAGTGTTATAGAGTGCATACAGTAGGCGGCGCAACATTAGCGCTCCTCAGTTCTGCCTACATTCAAAACCTAAATGAATCGGAGGACTGCGACTGGCTTTGGTTGCCAGGGAGAATCAGCTGGCTGCGTACCTTCTGGCGGCGATGTTCAAAGCAAACGTCAGATTACCGCCGGTGACGCTCAGCCAGAAGTGGGTCAGCGGACACATTAACATACATTGCTCAGAGAAGGCTGAGAAATCTGAATACGTCCTCACAGCGCAGCCTAAATGCACCTTTGAGTCCATAAACACACACACGACGAGCAACGGAGCATTTCTGATGATGTACGTCAGAGCATTATTGGCACACTGGCAGTGTGTGATCATAAATAATCCTCTGGTTTCCCTCAGACAGAATGTGGCTAAACACACGGTAGGTTTGCGGTGCGGACGGACCTCCTTGTGGTAGCTAAAAATATCTGCCTGTACAGTAGAACGCCCACACCTCACACAGTGTAAAAGTTCCACAAAAATCGGGGAATTTCTAGAGGTGCACGGTTAGCACCCGACGTGCACTGACACAACCCCCCCCACCCCTTCTACTATCATCCTAACCCCACAAAGCTACCTGGCCTTGAGCAGCCGTCCTGTTAGCCCACGCGTGCGCTTGACCCCTGGCGAACCTACCGTCCTCGTAGAAGACATCCTCCGCTTCCTCGCGCAACATCTCGTCCAGGTCGTCCCTCGCAATGTCGGTTACAGCCATGACTCCCCCTCGTCTCCTCCTCCCTGGGACGACTAATCGCAGATTCAGAGAGAGCGAATGGGCTGTAAAACTGAATCAGCGCTGGCTCGGCCTCTTCGCTCCGGGCGACAGTCCGATCACCGGCCGGCTCCTCGCTGGAATGGCACAGGGCTGAGCTCTCCGCACGAGGGACGGGGCGCGCGAGTAGGACAGCGTCTGAGTATCAGGTGAACTCTGTACCTCCGTGCACGTGTGGGTGAGTGGGCGGGGGAGAGGGAGGACTCCCAGTGACCTTCGCCAAGTTTCAGCAACAGCGCTCGTTTCGTAACATCCTGTACTGAGCTCCAAGCTGAAGTGAGAGTGTGCTGTTTGGAGAGCACTTGTATGAGTAAGCCTGTGTGTGTGTGTGTGTGTGTGTGTGTGTGTGTGTGTGTGTGTGTGTGCTCAATGAGTCAGCTCGAGGCGTGTTGATTAACAAGAATAATTAGATTCTCCATCCTCAGCCAGCAAGGACACGCAGAGGTGTGAAAACGCGCTCCGCTGCGTGCACGGTACGCTAGACCTCCTGTGAGCTGCGACCCTGGTTCTGGTCCCATCCGTCCACGGCCCCGCGAGGAATCACCGATTGTCCACGATCTATTTTGAGGGGGCTTCAAAAGTGCCGATAGCGTCTGCTGTTATCTGCTGTTGGTGAAAGTCTCCATGGTGCCGGAGACACTGGAGCAAAACAAACGTCTCTGCTCCACAGACAGTGTGGGAGTCTGTGTTTGCATCTCTATTGTAATTACAGTTTTTACATTGGAGGCTTCTGCACCGATGGGGAGTCATGAAGGAAAACAAAAAAAAGGCGTCACCTTTTGAACAAGGCTGCATCCTGAAATGACCTTTTCCCACCTGGGTGGGCTCAGCGCCAACCCGAGGTTCAGAACTAGCTTATTTGGGTGCAACACCCAGCTAATATGCGTGACAGTCGGCGCTGCTGCTGCAGTTTTTGTGCAACCAGCACAGCGAAGGTTCAGCGTTTCTTCTTCCTGTTTTTTAAGCGCCAACATCCCCTCCTACACTCGTCTCCTCCCGACCTCTCATCTGATAACACGGACAGCAAAAGAGGATTCCTTCGTCCGACTGTGTCAGGTTTATCTGACTCGCACCCCCATCTGCACGAACCAGTTCTCCACCAAAATAGAAACGAGGCCTCGAATCAAATCATTATCGCTTTGCCTTCATGCTTCCTGTCCCCTGTCACTGCTTCCCTTTAAGGCCAACGCTCAGGGGAAGGAAGGCCCATTTTAAACCGTGGCTGGGCCACAGGAGCTGGATAAAATCGTTTCCATCAGCCGCTGCTGTGGCGTTGGGATGAGACGGACAGTGGGCGGGTCAGTACTGGCCCCCATGCTGGGGGTTGGAAGACACGGGAACAGAGTCAGAGCTTCAGAAGCCGTATTAAAGGCTCAGCCGATGCCGCCTTGCAGGTTTTAGCAACATCGTGTTCCTCTGCTTCGACCTTTCTCACCACAAGTGTGTGTTTTTTAAGTCCACACAAAAGAAGCCTTTCATGCTCACAGGACGCCGCTGATAGTGCAGCTGATAGAGGCATTCTCTCACTCAGCAAAGTTCCCCTTTCTGGCTCCTATTTGCTAATTATTACCCTTTTCAAAGTGAAATCAAGCCCGGCACCTCTGGGGCAATCGCGTCCTGATGGAAGTGAAGACGCCCAGAAGTAAGAGGAAATTACAGAATGACAACAATCAACTGTGAAACAGAAGCGAGGAGACCGCCGCTGGAAACACCAGCCTCACAATTCAAGCAGGAAGTTGTCCTGGCTCACGCCGCCGATGTTTGAGGGGTCAGACCTGGCGTGGCGTGATCCCTCACCCTCCGATGACCGTCGACGGGCTGGGGAACGTAAACGCACGGCGCGTATGCGCTCGTCACAAAGAGGAGCACAATCAGATCCGCTCGGCACAATGGCGCCGTGTGAATGGGGGGGGGGGTCACACAATGGCGCTCTTTGGCATCTGAGCCGAGCCAGATGACAGGAGGCTGAATGGAAGGATCGGGCCTCCTCCACCCCCACAACATACGTCACCACGCCGACCGTTACCGTGGAGTCAATATCAGCTCTCAGCAAAAAGATTGATAATATTTCGGGTGTTGGTAAGAATTCAGCCAGATGTAGAACGCTGAGGCAGAGCAGCTCAGTACTTGGCCCTGGTTCTTGGGTGAGGGGGCCAACGCCCCGCGGAACTGAAACCAAAAACAGAAATCTGAACATAAAAGACCAAAAAAAAGCAGTTTCGTTTACACCACAACTTTGTTTTAAAACAAAACAGTTGAGAACATGCAGCTGAAGGACCTTTAAATGGGGGGGGAAAGGGGGCGTTGGTGGCTCAGTCTGGAGGGGTTCTGGGTTCCATCGCACCGTGTGGACAAAAGTGGCAGGACACCTTCGGAGCACCACCGAGGTACCCTTGAGCAAGGTGAAGAACCCCTGGGAGAGGCTCCAGCACCCTCCCCCTGGCCCAAAAAGGGGTTTAGCGGTCAAGAAGGAGAAAAAAGAGCCAGAATTCCTGAGCTTTATCTTATTAAATCACGAGAGTTTTGCAGGGGGGGAGGGGTGGGGGGTGGGGGGGTGAGGGGGGGGGGGTAGTGAGGAGAAGTGAAAGTTGCTCGTGAGTAAAACTGCAACTACTGCCGCCGCCTCATTCCTCATCTTCTGTCCTTATTCCCACATCACTCGCTGCTTCTTCCTTTCACTCCGAGGAGGAGGACAAAATGGGATGATTGTGAAAGGGTGTCTGGTTGCCATGGTGACAATAATGAGGGCATTGCTTGGTAAATCCAATTGGCCACGGTGCGCTCTGATTCATTTGAGGTGCACGTGTTTGAGTTGGTGTGAGAGTGCTGTGACCAATGGAGTCTCACGCCTCCCCAAACACACACACACACACACACACACACACACACACACACACACACAGAAGCTAAGTTAGTTCAACAAAAAACAATGAAAAACATTAAAAAACAACTCTTAGTAAAACCAGTATGAACTGGTTTCATGTTCGTATCCCCCAACCATCGCTCAGACCACCACTGGTGGGATTTACCCCATCGGCCGGGTTAACGAGGCAGCAGCAAACCGCCACAACCGCCTTAAGAGCTGAGCACGCTTGGCAGAACCGGGTCGTGCACTTACTGTACGCGTACCGCCACCCTTTCACCTTTCCGGGCTTGTGCCACCTGCCTCTACAGTACATCATGGTGAGCAGTAATCCCAGCGAAGGCGCTCCGCTCCCAGCCAAACCTCCTTTTATGCTGCTACCCTTCCTATTGTGCGCTCTCCCCATCTCTTCCTGTTGCTATTGTGTTCTGTCCCTCTCTGTCCAACAATTGGATCATTTTCTCTCGCCCGTTCGCACTCTCGCCTCCCTGCGTGTCCCACAGAGCACGGGGGCCATCGGACAATGGCTGCGATACACGCGCTGCCCGCCAGCGGTGCAGACTGGCACCGCGGCGACGGCCCTGCTGCCGGGTTTACCTGGGGTTGGCCCCACCGTGCACGCTCTCAGGGACGACAAAACGATGCAAAGGTCATTGGTGCAGCGCGTTGTTGGACTGGTGGACTCATGCCGGGAATGAGGTGACTTCACTTTGCTCGACACGGTTGCATCACGTATGTTCGCTATGTGTCAACGATAGGATTTCCTATTCTGCACCTCCAACGGGGCAGATGAGGCGGGTCGCAGCAGGGTGGGGCAACATCTGCAAACCGCAGCTTCCTCTCCCACGCCACCCGGCACCTGCCGATCACCACGGGGGGAAGTTAACCTCCGCGGGCTGGAGAGCACGGGCCAGCGAAGCGTGGACGGCAGGGAAGTCGGCCTCGGGTTTGCGTGTTCTTGTGGCGGAACGTAGAACAAGAACGTAGAATCGTCACAAACATCTGGAGTCTGGAGATAAGAGTCAGAACAAAGAGGCAGGTTGAAGACGAAGAGGAAGGGAGGTGATTACAAGAGCGTTGCTCAAAAACAGGGTGGAGACGGGGAAGACAGGTTGGCTAATGGTGTGGAAACTAACATGAGCTGATGCTGCAGCTGCGCGTCTGCGTCCACTGAACTGCTGCGTGTCTGCGTCCACTGAAGTGCTGCGCGTCTGCGTCCACTGAACTGCTGCGCGTCTGCGTCCACTGAACTGCTGCGCGTCTGCGTCCACTGAACTGCTGCGCGTCTGCGTCCACTGAACTGCTGCGCGTCTGCGTCCACTGTACTGCTGCGCGTCTGCGTCCACTGAACTGCTGCGCGTCTGCGTCCACTGTACTGCTGCGCGTCTGCGTCCACTGTACTGCTGCGCGTCTGCGTCCACTGAAGTGCTGCGCGTCTGCGTCCACTGAACTGCTGCGCGTCTGCGTCCACTGAACTGCTGCGCGTCTGCGTCCACTGTACTGCTGCGCGTCTGCGTCCACTGAACTGCTGCGCGTCTGCGTCCACTGTACTGCTGCGCGTCTGCGTCCACTGTACTGCTGCGCGTCTGCGTCCACTGAACTGCTGCGCGTCTGCGTCCACTGAAGTGCTGCGCGTCTGCGTCCACTGAAGTGCTGCGCGTCTGCGTCCACTGTACTGCTGCGCGTCTGCGTCCACTGAACTGCTGCGCGTCTGCGTCCACTGAAGTGCTGCGCGTCTGCGTCCACTGTACTGCTGCGCGTCTGCGTCCACTGAAGTGCTGCGCGTCTGCGTCCACTGAACTGCTGCGCGTCTGCGTCCACTGTACTGCTGCGCCTCTGCGTCCACTGTACTGCTGCGCGTCTGCGTCCACTGAACTGCTGCGCCTCTGCGTCCACTGTACTGCTGCGCGTCTGCGTCCACTGTACTGCTGCGCCTCTGCGTCCACTGTACTGCTGCGCGTCTGCGTCCACTGAACTGCTGCGCGTCTGCGTTCAGGGGACACAGCAGCTCACTGGACGTGTTGCACATGTGGCTTTTACGCCCCGGTGGCTCAGACAGGCCGAGAGGAGAGCAGCTAAAACCCTGTGACAGATCCTCATCGAGCACCAGAGCTCTAAAAACGTGTGTGTGTGTGTGTGTGTGTGTGTGTGTGTGTGTGTGTGTGTGTGTGTGTGTGTGTGTGTGTGTGTGAGTCCTGTCTGGAGGACCAGCCTATGCTTGGTAACCACCATCACCTGGAGGATTTTATAAGTTACTGTTTTGGAACATGAGTCCTTAAATATCAAACATCCTGGCGTAAAGGTCCAAATATAAATTCTGGGTTTATAAAAGCAATTTTCCAGCGTATGAATATCTAAAGTGTTCACGGCCGACATCTGAATCAAGGTTATTGTGCCGAGCTCCTCCAAGCTGAGCCCAGTTGTTCGTAAATTCCTCTTCCTTCATTCCTGAAATATCTCCTCAGACGATGTGCTTGATGATAAAATGGAGCCCGGTTCTGGAGTTGCCGAGGCCGACCCACAACCCCGGCGCTGCCACAAACCCTCGTCTGAACGCTTGTTTCAAACGAGGGAGACAAACATCTCCGATGGCAACCAGGAAACAAATCAAGGGTTCCTCCTCTTTCTCCCTTTTCTCTCAGCCTTAGTTCAGTCCCAGCATGAGTGCGTGCACACACACACACACACACACACACACACACACACACACACACACACACCAAAACCAGCCAAAATGTCCTCACTTTCTGAAAACTGTCCTCACTTTGCTATTAGAATACAGATTTTGGTACTGAGTAGGTAGCAAGTAGAATACACACACACACACACAGACACACAGACACACAGACACACACACACAGGCACACAGACGCACACACACACACACACGTATGTTAGGCTGGCATCGGATGTATCGGACCCTTGGGAACGCCACATCCTTGCCACCATGAAAACTCAGCAGCTCTGCTGGGAAACACAAAGGTCGAACTGGCAGGCGTGACGCCGGGAGCATGAGCTCATGACTGGCGCCGCCACACACACGCGGGCGATGCCAAATCTCTTCGGACCCGAGCAGGAAGCTCGCCTGAAATGTGATCAACGGGATCCTGTCGGACTCAGCAGAACCCGGCGGGTCATTCTGCCCCTGCGTGGCTGTTTATTTCCATCCCGGAGGCGACGTTGAACGCACTCATAGACGTGAACCTCAAATACTGAAGGCAGCGTCTATTATAATGAGGTCCTTCTTTCACACTGCGGGGGTGTTGGGGGGTGAAGGGTGGGGGGGGGGGGGGTATGGGGGGGCGGGGAGGGGGGGGGGTGGCTGTCACATATGAACGCAGGCAGTTTGCATAATGTTCCACTCAGGTTCTCCAGAACTTTCCCAGTGTTTTGGTCTAAGCCTCCAGGAGAGGCAGCCCTAAAACTGCCCAGAATGGCTCGGCTCGGCTCCACGTGCACCGTGCACGCCTGCGAACTTTACTCTTCTCGAAAGGGTGATATACAGGGGTGGCCAGACAGACAAGGATGGGGGGGGGGGTCAGACTGTGCAGAGATTTATTTAACAACGGATGACAAGTGGGAAATGATCCGGGGAAACGTGAAATCTGATGTAGCTTCGCATCGCCGTGCACGCCTCCCGTGCACGCCTCCCGCAGCACTGGCACGAGAGGCTGCAGCGAGGAGGCGCGTTGCTATGGTGTGGGAAGATTTCAGAGAGCGGCAGGGGGGCGGGGGGGGGGGGGGGGGTGATGGAGAGAGAGGTCGCAGGGCATGAGGGTGTTTGGATGAGGAGCGAGGCTGGCGGAGGGATGGGGATGGCAGTAAACTAAATGCAACCAGGACGGAGGTGAGGGACAGGGGCAACCGGGGTAACCGGGGCAACCGGGGTAACCGGGGTAACCGGGGTAACCCCCCCCCAAACAATCTGCTAAACCTGCTCAAATTAAAACACCTCCAGCTTCATCTCCAAACACAAGAGGCGCTGCTAACAAGGCACAGCTGCTGGAAAGCTGTATCTCTATCTCATGCTTTATTCATGAAACCCCGCAGATGACCCTCTGAGTGGCCCCCAGCTTCGGTAACGGGGGGGGGGGGGGGGCAACTGAGTGGCAAACATGACAACACAGCTGAGGGAGGCAGGAGGGCCATTTTGCTGCTGCATCGCATCGCGATTTTCCAAACTATAGACGGCCATAGAGGACGTGTGTGAGGCGCGTGCGTTGTGGCCTGAAGCGACGTCGCTCTATAAATTCTTAGAGTGCGGCCGCCCCCTGCTGGTGGATGACAGGTACAACACCATGGCAACAGGAGATGAACGTAGGCAAAAACAAAGAAAAGATTTATACGAAACGGCTTCGGTTCGGATTTATGCCCGAGCAACAAGTTGGAGTTGAGGAAATGAACCTTTTTTTGATGGATTCATTTTGTACATTTTAATTGTATTTATTTTTCTGAGGAATTCCACAAATACCGTGAATTAAGAAAATAAATCCTGTCCATCAGTTTAAGGCAACAAAAATGTAAATCAGCAGGTTTTTCCAGCGTCACGACCATCAGGAGCCGGTCGATATCTTCCAATCAACTACTGAACACAACACGATAGAGAGGAGACCGGTCCTCTGTTACCAGGACACGAATTTGGCTTTTCAGGGGAACATTTCTAACTGCAGCTCGCTCGCACAGGTGGAAACGCTCCTCTCAACTGTGCACCCAACACGCCTCATTTAAAGGCCCCGCATCGACCTAGAATCGATTCTTTCCACAATCTGAACGTGCACAAACAATCCTGATTCGGTTTCAATGAAACATTAATCGTCGTCAGCTGACTGCGCCTCTCGGGGAGGTGAGAGTGAGTCCTGATCCTTCACGCGTGACTTCATCGCGAGTTATGGGTTCAAATGACGATTCCAGCTTATCCTACATATGATTCCACATTATGACACTTTTCCACACGCAAAATGCCTTTACATTACTTATTTATCTTTCTTTTTTGGGATATCCCTGGAGATGAAATCTCTTTTGAGGGAGCCCCAACACTGGAGGGGACCCCATTATAAACTACAGACCATTTTAACTACAGAAACAGAAGGAACACAAGCTGAAATTTAATGTAAGACAGGTGGAGGTGTAAATAATGGATCTCCCGCACAATAAACCCAGTGCTGGGGTCGACGTGTCGTCTTCTCGGATTCTGCAGCAGCCTGAAGAACATTTGAGAGTCTCTCAGGTTCGGAGCCTTTCTGGTTATTAAACATAAGCGGCATTTTTTTTCTCTAGTGACTTAAGTAGAGAAAGCAAATAAACGACCCCCACTTCGAGCCACAGTCGGTCCTGCTGGTTTCAGGATGGGCTCCTGAACGCTGATGTTTCACGGTGTGTCAGAATTCTGAAGCCCACTTACGTTTGAACTGTCTGCGGCAGGCACTGGGCCTCCAGCGGGCTCTGCTCCGGATCCAGTTCAGGCGCTGATGCAGCTCCATGACGCTCAGCTGGTGCCGGGGCCGGGTGCTTCTGCCCAGTAGAGGCGCTGCCAGCGGGGCATCAGCGGGACCAGCGGACCTCTGTAAGGTTCTGGACGCTGCTCGGATAGATTTCCTCTGCACTCGGTTATCTTTTATGCATGAGTCCGTGGAACCTGACCCCCCCACCCAGTCACAGAGAGTCATCACCCTGCTGAAATGTGATGCCCCTGCAGGTGGGGCCGCACCTGGAGAGGGAAGGCACGCACGCGCTGCCAGTGTTTTATAGTGAAGTGATTTCATTCACAACTTGAAACGAAATTTCCCAGCGATGCTCAGTCACTATTTTTCCAAAATGCAATTGTGCTTTAAAAATACACACCACGTCGTGTTTACAGTTTGTCAACAAAGGAAAACGTTTTAATCCAAAGTAAAAAATCTATTTTGTCATAGACAAATCCTTGCTGCGCTCTCAGTGAGAGAAAATGGCGTGAAATACCTCGGAGAAAGAATAAAGTTTGGCGATAGTGAGGCTCCCGGCTGCTCTGGAAACGCGCTTACGCTCACATCCTGTAGGTGGCGGTAATGCACCGAGTAGCTGACGCCTAAATAATGCAAAACTAAACTTTTATGAAGTTATCGTTCATAAAGATTAAGCAATCTATCTTTTCAAATCAACAAAACAAAAAAATCCCAAATGTCCAACTTTGAAAAAACAATAACTTGCGCGTTTTAGCTTATATGGTTAACTTCCATGAAATAAGAAGATATTTTAGAACTATTTACATATAAAATAAAAACATATCTAGACATATATCTAAATATCCGTCAGATTGTAGACTTCGATGCCCATCGCTCATTAAAGGCACCTTAAGTTGTAATAAAAGCATGTGAATCTGTGCAGTTATAAAGTTTTTGGTGGGGGGCTCGTTAGAAAAACGCTTCGGGGTTGCGAACGTTCCAGCGGCCGTCGGCAACTATTCATAAATCATAATCAAACTCATCCCTTTATCTTCTAAACATTGACTTAACGACCAGATCGTAGTTTGTTCCGTTTTAAAACCTTTTTTCTGGATTGCGCGTGACCGTTGAAGCGGACAGACGTCACATTGGGCGGAGCTGTTTTTTTTAACAATGAAACTTTATCAAAACACTTCAACACTAAAATGTATAGGAAAATAATTTGTCATATAATTCTTATTCTATGTTTCTATACTTGTACTGTATTTGTGGGTTGTTAGTACAAGTAGAAGTAATTCAAATGCACTCCTCCGGATGAACAAAATTAGGTTTATATTTTAGACTTTGTGCCTGGATTAAATCATTATTCCTCGAACTTCAAAGTCATAATTTGTGCCTGAAACTCGTTCCGTGTGTAAACATGCATCACATGATTTGTTTAAACAGTATTTTTTTAATTTAGGAAACTCATAAATCGTCCTTAACCCTGATTGTCCTCTTTTTAAAGCTTATTCTGCAAACAATAGATTGGTATAACCAGTTGATGGCTTGAGTGTGAAATGCAGAGAGAAATATTTAATCTAATGATCCAAACAGAGATGTATCTGCAAACATTAACGCCCTTAAGCGTTACAACAGACTTTCTTTTCAAGAAATAATAAGGAGCAGCTAATTATTGTTGAAGGCTGTAGGTGGATTTTTGAGACGACTCTCATCAGGTCATCTAATGTGGCTTCCATTGCACAGATCTGCCTTTTCAAGGTTTATGTGTGGAATTTCCTGCCTTTATAGTAGGATTGGGACTATTAGTTGTGTCGTGCAGAAGTTAGAATCCAACTTTTAACAAGAACCAAGCAGCTAAGTCAAGAGGTTCATCATTACTTTAAAAACTGAAGGTCAGTCAGGCCGTAAAATGGCAAAAATGGTGAAAGTGCAGTTGCAGAAACCATCAGGTGCCACCATGAAACTGGCCCAAGAGTTCCCTCTGCTGCTGAGGAAGCTCATCCCAGTTCTAGTCGCAGACGCGTCTCCATCCGCTGTTCAGGAGACTGAGTCGGATCTTTACAGTCAAAAACCACGACCAAGGCAACGTAATGTTCAGAGATTTGTTTGGGCCAGGAAACAGAAGGACCAGTAGAACTCTGTGCTTTGGTCTAATGAGCACAACTTTCAGATCTTTGGTTCCACCCGACGTGTCTTTGTGACAGTCATCAAAGCAAAGACAAGAGAACCAGTCAGTATCTGGTTTGACCACCACCATTGGGAACAATCTTGGAGCGAAACAGGCCTTTTCTTGGACATAAAGGACTTAAATCTAAAAAGAATCCAGGAAATGTATAAAGTCATCATCAGTAATGGTCATTGTAGCCATTTTGATGTTAGTCAATTAGTCATCTAACCAGGTTAGAAACTCTAATTTAGTTGTTTTTGTGAAGTCGTAAATATAAATATTTTAAAACGTCCTACTGGGGGGCACAGCGCCCCCTGCTGGGGGAGGTGCAGTTAGTTGTGATCACAGTTGATGACGTTAAAACACCTTTAATCAAACACAATATGACGTGAAAAGTTGTTGAAAGCACCACAACATAGTTGTACAGTAAAAATAAAAACAGGATCAAACAGTGATACTTGCAAAATGTACGTGCACACACTTTTATCATAAATGTGAAAAAAGATAGAATATACTTCAAGTCTAAAACGTTTACCTGTAGAGTAGATACATGGTTATAACAAACATCGATAACTTACTGAAAGATGCTGAAAATCGACTATTAAATCTCTCTGTGCTTCTGTTGGCTGGTGCTGTTTAAGACACAAGAATGGTTTAATCCAAGGCCTAAATAATCTCATTACTGACAAAGTGCTTCGTGATTTCAAACGGACGCGATATCTGGTCTCTGGTTAAAGGAACAGGTGAGGCCAGTGGCCGATCCCCCTCACAGAAGGCACGTACACACCCAACACTGCGACATCATACAGCTACCACTCCTCTACTAAAGCATATTAACGGCTTTGGCTACCAAGCGTGAAAACATGGTTCAAGTTTCTGAACGTTTTACAGAGAAAAAAAAAACCCCAAAACACTTAAAATACAGATGTTGCACCCAGAGTGGAAAAAATATCACCAAGCTGCTGATTGTTTACCTGAAGTATTGTCAGATTACGTCGATTGACACCCTCCTTACGACTCTTTGATGGTCAATTAAAGAAAGAAACAGAGGTAGTTACATGACGTACGGCAGAATGACACTTTAGCAAAAGTACCAACATCAAACAGGAAGCCCCAGAAAACAAAACAACCCTGAAATTAATGATTTAAAGGTATCTGGAACAAAAAGTTTTCACAGCACGACAGTTGAAAACACCCCCCTCCTTCCGTTTGAATCCTTTAGTTTGACTGCATAACGGAACGTGTAACTTGAAGCTCAAATGTGCCGATTTAAGCTTTGCAGCTAACAGAGGAGCTACGTGACCTGTGTGGTCTCCCTGTGCCAACGGGCACTCCCTCACATCTCAATGGGCGGCTTTTAGCATCTCCGAACAAATTTGTAGTGTGTTTGTGCACAAGATCATGTTAGTGGCGACTGTGGAACCGGTTCTGAGTGGGTGCACGTGAAGGTGCAACTGTGCATGTCTGAAGACTATCCTGTACAACATCTTAATCGAGCTGTGGCAGATTGTGTTGAGATCTACTCCACGACTCCTCTACTAATTTGGACCCTCAGTCTTAGTTTGTCTGCTCCCGTTTCATCCCTCCACGCCGTATTTTGGGTCTTTTGATGCTCCTTTATTTCATCTTCTCCGGGTCGATATTGTCCAGGTCAATATCAGGAGAGGCCAAACAACACATGCACACTTTCTGTGTCAATAACGAGATCTTGTCTGCAATGACAGAGAAAGAAAATTCACATTCCGACACCTTCAGAGCAGCCTCAGTAGTATTTGGGGCCATTTAGACGACTTTCTAAAGGAAGAGAAGGCTCCGGACGTGTCCTCCTGAGACCATTTACCAAAAATCAACCCAGTTTATAAAGTCATTTGGAAATTTGAGAAGAGAGAAAGTGAATGAGTGAGTGAGTGCTCGAGGCACGGGCAGTCTGACAGAAGCAAACAGCTTATGTTAACAGTGGATGGTATTTTAGTTGTTACAGGCAGAAAGGGGGCAAGTCTTAATTACAATCCCGTACATAGAAACCCCCAAGATGTCTGCAGAGCAGTGCTGCCACAGGCCTCTTACCCAGGATCTTCCTGAGGAAGGCTGGTCTGGAGTTGGAAGGCCTGTAGACGCAGATGTAGTAGACCGGTGCTCCAGATAAGGCCACGCTGATCCCCACCAGAGAGTTGATGGTGTCACTGTAGAGCGGAACCACCACCAAGAAGATGCTGCATATGCAGTAGACGATTGGGAAAAACAACGATAGCTGCAAGAGAACAGAGAAATGGGTTTGAAAGTCATCATAAGATGGACATGATGAGATTAAACTGGGTCCATAAAGCCGTGGCTCTAATGTCCCTCAATTACGGAGACAGCCCTCAAAGCAGTTTAGAGAACAAACAGGAGAATCCAATTAGCTCTCAACATTGTCATTTCTATGAAAAAGTATATAAATAAGTGACATGTAATAATGCTGAATAATAAAGTCTAACTATTATTAATATTATTTTTGTTCTTACCAACTGAAACCCATGACCTGAAATATTAAAGCATCTTAATACTTGATCTAATGACCAGCGAGCTGCCAGTTCCTCATTCAAAATCATTTTGTACAAGACGGCACTTAAAATAAAATGTCCGTGGTCAAAAGATCAAAGAACCCAGACATCAAAGACAATCTTCTTTGTCGGAAGGAAAAAGAAAGGAGCAAACGAAGCAGACTGGTAGCACTTCTCAGAAGCTCAGCATCAGACTGGTGGATGAGAGACAGCCCGTTCTTCTGGAACAGCTTCAGAAGGACAATGAGCGGTGGGACATTCAAGACGGTGGCTGAAGAACGGCTGAAGGGAGCCGCTGAGCTGATCCTGGCTGTGGGAGCCAGGCTCTGCATGGTGGTGCACACATGTGGTGGAGCTGAGCATCATCAGAGAGCTGGGGGAGCGTCGGCGCCCGGAGAGGGAGGTGGACGCCGTCACAAGACTCATTGGTGGAACTGAGGATGAACAAGTGGGTTCCTTGAGGACCAGAGGAGGGTTCCAGGACCATCCAGGAGAGCAGCACTATTCTCAAGTCTGGTTTTCTGGGACTCTGATGTTTGCAAGCGAGTCTGATGTTGGCATCAAGGACGTTCTCAAGGTCGTCTGTCCAGAGATGCTGGGAGGATCTGCTGCTGAAAACCTTCCTGACTGATGAGAGAAAGCAGCTGATTTAATTTTGTTGTTTTAAATATTTGTTCTGTGCAAATAAACTAAGAATTCTAGAAAAAAAACCCAAACAAACTGTGATGGATTCTTGAGTAAGAGATGAAGTCTGTCAATGTGTAAACACGAGAACCAAAAGCTGCTGACTTCTTTAACGCTACGAGCCGATAATCTCCCGTGTTTACAGGAAACATCACAGTTAAAAAAGCAGCATGTGTCCTCCCTCTGCACAGTGGGGGGTGATACGCGATACACACTGCATGACTAGGCAATGCTAGAAGCCTCGGCATTTCCAAAAGCTCAATTACTTTGCAAATGTTTTTTAAATAAAAGGCAAAACCACCTTAACAGGCCGATGAAGATCAGGAGCCTTGAAGCGAAGGTAGATCTGGCTGGCTATTGACAAGCCGATGAAGAGCCAGTAGTTAAAACTGAAGTAATTAATTAACTGGAAAACGTCAGGCACAGACAGGTACAGCAAAGCCATCGCGCCCTGAAAAGTTCACAAGAAACACAAAGTCAACCAGCAAACAATGAAATTAAGCAGCAGCAGAAGAATCGGAGGTGGTCTGAAATATGAGAAGTGAGACACTGACGTTGAAAAGCAGGGCGGGTATGGGCGTGAAGCGTTCGATGTGGATCATGCAGAGAGCGTCGGGTAGCTGACCTTCTCTGGATCCAACAAAAAACAACCTGGAGAGCAGCACAAAGGTCAGGCGACGCATTCCTGAGCAGGCAGAGCTCCGTCTGCAGCAGAGTCAGCCGGCGGTGCATCCGGGTGCGTTTGCTCACCTGGAGGCAGCGATAATGGACGAGTTGAGGCCTCCGTAGCAAGAAATGGCCACAGACAGAGGGATGATCCATCGAGCCCACCCAAGCACCTCATCGGCAAATGTCTGGGGAAAGTTGCAACCGTCAAAAGACAACATTCTATGGACAACGTTCCTGTCTAGCACGTTAAGCTATGAAACGCGCGCCGTGCTTATTAGCTATGCAACCATTACGTTTCTGTGGTTTGATTTTTCCCCTTTAGAATAACAGAGTTCATTGAGGAGATGTAAGAAGAGGACAAGCGCCAGAGCTGTAGACACTTCTGGGTAGAATTAGCAGATCAACAGGGTGAGATATCAGCAGGAGACGCAGCAGCGCGATCATCAATGCCGCCTCCGCTTTAGGCTTTTCACCTGCTGGGACAGGAAGTGAGAGGCGTTCATTCACCGCTGCGCGCTCCTTTCAAAGCTTTAGAAAAACACAAGTGCTCAAATGCAAATCCTTCCTCAGCCAAGCTGCCGCACAGACGCGAGCAGAGTCGATTACAGGAGCATTTCTGGCCAACATCCTGCTCTTTGTGTAAAAACCTTCCCATGGAATGTCGCCCGTAGCTTCACACTGCTCGTGAGGCACTAAGGGCCCATCAGAACCCCACCGACCAGCTTCTGATGCACTCACAGCGTGCACACACATATTTCCCACCATGAGGTGTGGAACAGCTGCGATGAGCCGAGACGAACATTCACTGTTCCCATTTCGTGCTCTGCCTCATCTGCCGGGGGGGGGGAGGGGGGGGGGCTGGTTACCCTGGTGGCATCTGGTTCAGGCTAGTGGAAACAAGCTAATCTTTTTTCTTTCTTCTCCAGGATCCACCCTGTCCAGGTTGTGGTTTAGTTCTAAACTACACTCATCTATACATTCCATACGCTACTGATTAATTGGATTTAATAGATTTAATTAAATGATTCCATCTATTGATTGATAATAATATAATGTTTGGTCTCCTGTACCGTACTGAGCCGGTTTGTGACAGCTTTAAGACCTCACGCACGTCCCACCGGAGGGTCCGATGTACAGAACAGCGTCCGATGTGGGAAAGCTTCAGAGTAAACAACATTTACGTTTGTTCGCGAATGACAAATCCGGTCAAGCAAGGTTTAACTACAGGGGACAGGGTGGAATGGTGGAGATATGTAGATGATGACATCAAAGCACTGTCACACTCAAAACCACCAAGCCTGTTGAGCTCGTCCTCCACCAGTGCTGTAATCGCATCAGCAACTTCCCCCGTTCCTGTGTGGAGCGCTAACGACTTTATCTAGATGAGACTTTCATCATAATCTGGTCTCCTACAGACGATATCAATGAAACAGATACTAGCGCCGGTGACTGCAGAGTGACTGTCCACAACAGGAAGGAGTGGCCAGATGGCTTCAATTTGGATAAGTTCTGCTATGCCCTAACAGAGTTACCGGGTAGGCATGAGGCAACGGCCGATCCAATCTTTCCCATCTGTTTTTTTCAGCCCAACAAATATTAGAATGAAAGACGAATCTCTGCCGTCTGCACAACAACAGACATCATTTGGGCTCCACCAGGCGTCTGCAGATACTCACCACAGCAACCGCTTCGCTGGCCAGCACCGCGTTAGCATCCATGACGATGTAATAGGCGATATTGGTCAAGATGTAGATAATTGTGACAATAGGCATGGAGATAGCAATGGACAAGGGCAGATTCCTGTGGAAGGCAAGGAGAGAAACTCGTATTCATGGACATTTGAGCCGTCAGGACTGTGGAACATCTGAGACGGATCAGCCAAGCGGTGCAAATATTGGCAGGTCAATAGTAGCTAGTCTGGCTACACAGAAGTCGGAGCCTCCTTTTTGCTAAAGCCCACATTAAAAAACACATTAGCATGGTGAGAGGAACACTGTGGTGCACAATGTCCTTTACTGATAAAAAAAACCCAAAACAATGTCATAGAAAGAAGATATTTACAGTTCTCCCCTCACATGGAACTCATAATGGAAATCTAAAAATGTTTGTACAGGTGGAGAAAAACCCAACACACATCGCACCTCTCTGGGTTTTTGATCTCCTCTGTGATGTAGTTGAGTGTGTCCCAACCAGAATAGGAATACAGAGCCGAATAGAGCGCCAGGGCCATGTTACCAGGGTCCAACTTGGATCCTTTAAACGAATCTTCAAAGTTTTGATCAAAACCTGCAACGACAGTATTTTTAATGGTTGATTTGCTCCACTAAAGACAATTTAAAAAAAAAAAGAAGAAGAATATTCAGTGTTCCTTTTTGGTCATTCAAATACAGATACATTAAAAAATGTAACTTTTGTAACAGAGTTTGAACAGAATCCATCCTACCTTGGCCCAACCTGACCAGGCCAGTTATGATAATAAGAATTAGAGCTAGAACTTTGGCCACAGTGGAGATGACCTGCAGAATCGCTCCCCACTTCACCTTCATACAGTTCACATACGTCAGCAGACCTGCAAAAGAAGAAGCAGAAGCTTTTTTAAAAAAAAAAAATTACAGAAGCAATGTTTACCTCATTACTGAGTAAATAACAGCTGAATACTGAATATTAACAGAGTGTCTACAGGCATGTCTGACTTGAGCATGCACCAAAATAATCACATAGCAGAGCCAAAAAAAGCCCATAGAACATTATAAATGTGTTATAAAACTGCTGTGTGTAATAAATGAAAGATAAAGCCATAACCCAATGGCGCCAGCACCACAGTCGTGCTTTTGATAAGCACTACATTATTAGTTTTGCAGCTAACACAACTAATTGGAGAATTTTAGCTCCACATTTTTAACATTTTTTCCAGACACCTTTCATTTCCATGCCTCCTCCTCAGTCCAACACGCAACTTGAAAGAATTAAAAGAAAAACTTGCATATAATGAAGGCAGCGATAAGGCGGACGGCGTCGTAGGGGGCTGAGCAGGTAGGATAGAAAGGCTGGACAAGGTAGTTGGAAAAGGTCAGAGCTATGACCGCCTGACAGGCTGGTTCCACCATCAGCAGGGACGTCCAAAGTCTGCAGCAAAATAAGAAACAGTCAAATACAGGAAATCTTATTTTAGGAGGAGGACCAAAAACAGGCTTTAGACACAATGTGGGGCTAAATACCGTATAAAAGCCACGAAACCACCAAAGGCTTCCAGAATATAGGCATAGGAGGCCCCGGATTTACGGATAGTGGTGCCCAGTTCTGCATAGCATAAAGCTCCAAACACAGAAAATATTCCCCCGATGGCCCACACGATGAGCGACATACCAAACGAGCCAGTGTGCAGAAGAACCCCCTAGAAGATAAGTTCAAGTAGCGAATTAGCATATTTAAAAGTCACGGCAAAGCAACCGAATCAAAAAGACGGGCTCTTACCTTAGGCGACACAAAAATGCCGGAACCAATCATGTTTCCGACAATGAGACAGACCCCGTGAAGGAGGGAAATCTCCTGCTTCAGCTGCACGCTGCTGCCCTGAGGCGCCGGCGCCGCCTCAGCCACCATCCTGAGGCAGATGTGGTGCCAAGCCCCGACTCAAGAGGGTAATGACGATGAGAGTGGCGAAGAAGGAAAACCAAAGGCGGCGAACAGATGACGAGGGGGAGGAGCGGGCGTGGACGAGACGGTGGGAGAGTCAGTCCCACTCACAGCCGAAGCCTTAAGACATCTGCTGGTCGGACCTCCACACAGATGATCTGCAAAAATAAAGAAAATGCATCATGTCGCCCACAAAACTTCCACATATCAGGCAAATACAGGGAGTCCTTAAAAGAGTCTCTCGCCGAAACATTAGGGACGGCAAAGAGAAGAAAAGCCTCGGCAAAACCGACAGATTCCCCCATCTCTGAGGAGGATGGGGCCTCCATGCCAAATCCATGTCACAGCGTTACAGAAATGGAAGGAAGTGGATTTGGCCACTAATTAACCGGCCGGATACGTCGTCAAGCACAGGCGTTGCCAAATCCACCTATTTCTAGACAGAAAAAAGGGGATTTGCTCCGTCGGCCACGATGAATATCAGGGCACCCTCTGGATCAGGGTGCTGGGGAAGGTCAAAGGTGGTCAAATAAAGGAAGCACACACACACCGACGCCTTCTTTAGGCTTCAGAACACTCGCCATCATCACAGATGAGGAGGAGAAGCAGGAGAAACGCAGACAAGACGCACACATTAGCCCAAACGGGCCTTAAATAAGGGAAGACAGCGAGTCAAAAACAGGGACAAGGACACAAGAAGTAGAGGAGAGAAAAGAAGCAGCCGCCACCCACAGATATGGTTACTTCGCCCTACAGCCAGGAGATAACAGAACCCATCCGATGGAATGTGAGGAAACCTGAAAGAAACACTGTAATAAACCCTCACAGCTTCACTCCTCACACAAAAAAAGAAACAACCACATTATGGACTGGGAACATGCAGTTCATGGGGAGAGAGGACAACAAAGGCAATTTGGAATTCAGAAGGCAAATTAGGAGAGATTAGTGTGGACCCTGGAAGAGAAGAGTTGTCCGCTAGGATAATGATCCAGCTGGGTTCCTCCTCATAGTGCCCCAGCTTTAGCAAACCTCAGCCTCACCCACGAGTTTTTCGGGGCAAACCAACCTACCGTGGAGCAGGGTCCCGTAAAAGTCTCTGTAAATGACTCTTTACGGGGGTTTCCTGCAATGGAAACGTGCCTATGGGGGGGGGTGAGGGGCCAGGTTGTGTCACACCTGGGCCCACTTTGTCCACCCGGCTACAGTGGACGTGGCGGCTGGGTTCTGATGGACACAGCGGCACCAGATATTGATGATCTTTGTCCAAACACGGTGAACTTGTGAGAGCTATAACTCAGAGGGATGCAGAAAGTGGCTCTGCGACCTGGATCATAGCAACAGTTGATATCGCTGGTCTTCCTGGTTACAGTTACCACAGCATCATAAAGGCAACATTGATTCCAGCAGCTTTTGGAATGATGGTCAAATAAGGCTCGTTGCACAGACGCAACTATGTGTCCTCTACCTAATTTTCTGAATCGGCTCTTGTTTGAACGGGGAAAATCCCGTGACCAGTAAGACTTTACGGGCATCATGTTACAGTTTAACCCAACATGGCTGCTACATCCCCCTCCACTCGGCTTCACTCTGTGTGCTAAAACACTTAACTTTACATAAATGTCAGTTTAATTATCGGACGCTCGTGCTCAGCACTGATGGGTAAAGTCAATATGCCCTCACGAAGTTGCTAGAAATGAAGGTTTTGACTCGGTTCTCCTGGATCCGCTTTCAGAGTTACACACGAAGAACTCCAAAATTAAACAGTCTTCCACCAACATCACATTTACAGTCTGCAAAAACGCGCAAATGACGTTGACGTGTATCAACACCGTCCTGAACACGCGCCCGACATATTGCGAGCATGTAACCAGCAGCCAACACATGTGAAACGTGACATTAATGCCGATTCTGCAGGCTAAAGATGACAGTTACAGCAGCGACGCTAACCGAGGTGACGTGTGACGCAATATCCCAGATGCGCTGGTCCCGAGGCACGTGCTGATAAACTAGGGCAGCGATGGACATGACTGGAAAGGCTTCAAAAACAGCCCAGCGACAGCGTTCAAGCCGATTCCTCTGCGTACAGTTAGAAATGTAGATGTAATCACCTTAGTCCGGAAGCCAGGCCTGTTTCTTCTCCACAGGTGAGGAGAGAAAGACCAAACCTGAGGTCGGAACTTCGGCTAAGTCAGTACGCTGCTACTTCCTTGGATCAACGGCTGCCGCGGGATGTCTGACTCCGCCCTGTGACGGACCGACGGGAGGAAGAAGATATTCCTGCATCCCGGCTGCTCCTGGTGGAACACCGGCATCCAGCGCCCCTTTTATCGGTGTACTAAAGACACAGAAATCCATAAAGACTCCCAGGTTAATGGGAGCTGGGAGCAAACCGCCCTCGGCGCATTGATCTGTGATTATGAAGGGGTGATGCGGCATGTGCAGACATGTTTACCTTTAAGCATTCTTCTCCTTCTTTTCCAGATTTAAATAGGTCATTCTCTTTAATACTCTCTTACATCACTTTTATGACACTATTTGCTTGGAAAACATTGTCTAGGAAAGGAATAGGTTCCATAAATGCGTGGCTTTACGACTACGTAATTCTGTCGCAACAACCCTTTGAACTCTACACATTCATATCATTCCTGAATATTTGAACATAAATAGCGTTGGAATCATTTTCGGGATATTTCGAAAATCAGAAAACTACATCAACAGACTCGACACTGCCAAAATCACCCGATAAATACCATCACATTTGTCTTTAAAACCGCGGTGAACTATCGTGCCTGTTATCAGTCGTGTTTGACTTGGTGTGGCTTTGGTGGCTGCCAGTATTGTTTTTATTTTTATTTTTATGGTACATCGGAATGGAAAGTAATTAATGAACATGTTTATTACCGGAGGAGAGTCTTAAACAACAATATGAGGCCAGATGTAGGTACTGTACACATAAACCAGGCTTGGTACGTTGCTGCCACCTAGCGGTTCATGATGGAATGAGTCCACCCACCCCTTTATTGGGCAACATTAATAATAATAATAATAATAATAATAATAATAATGATGATGATGATAATAATGATAATGATATGTATGCCTTAGGAATTTACTGCATTCTAGAGGCTTCATTGTTAGGGATTGGGCTATAAATAATAGAATTACAGTAATTGTAGAAATAATAGTGAAGTCTCTCCTATTTTCATGATTCCTGTCCTGGAGAGGAACAAAGAGGGAGCGCTGCTAATCTGATTTCTAAGAGCAATTGTCGGACCTTGAAAAGGCGAGCAGAGGGTGTGTGTGAGGTAGCCAATATTCCCAAACTCTCGTTTGCGGCCCAGAGTCAAGAGCGAGTCAAAGCAGAACATCCTCCAGAACATCCTAATTCTTTTCAAAATAATGTCTTACGGTAAATTGACTTTTACGCCCTGTAACACAGCTTTTGGTACCAAATAATACAATTCTGAGAAGGAGGTTGAGATGTGCACCACAAAGCCAAAATACCAGCCTAATTAGTCCATACACTTAGAATGTTGATTCATAAATCTGAATTTATTTCATATGTTACTTGTTACACTTTGTGCACTAAACTTTTGACCAGTTCAGGATTAAAAGCACATTACAAATAAGATATGGTTAAACTGAAGTCGCATATTCTAAACTATAAGGCGTTCCATCAGGTGAACCGAGTACATTAAGCGATCGGAAAAGCCCCGTAATTTTATTGTGAAGGCCCGAGCTCTCGATTTCCGGTGGCGTTGCTCTTATTTCCGACACTTGACGCGGCTCAGACATCGTAACGCGCCGGCAGCCTCCTTCCCTGCTGACTCAGTGCCTTAGCAGCAGTCGCTACCCAGAGCCTCAGCATCCAGCAGCCGACCGACGCACTCTCCTCCAGTCATCACTCCCGGGCACCACCCAACAGCCATGGCCAAGACTGCAGTCGGTGAGTTTGCCAGCCCGAACCCTTGTTTTTAGGTAAAGCCATGTGGCATCTTGGAGAGTAGAGAAAAGCTGTGGCGACACCCCTGAAACAAAAGGATGCAGAGGGCTGGTGACAGGGAGCGGCCAAACTCCTCTACAAGTCTATTCAATTACCTATTGAGATCAAATGCCATTAGCTTTTCGGCCTCCCCTGCCTAGATTGGACTTTTCTGGAGCTATTCTCTGATACCTTTGGCACCGATCAGCGGGGGAGGTGGGAGGTGGTGGTGGTGGGGGGGGGGGGGGGTTGGAGGTTCGGCGTATCGCACCAGTGACGCATGTCGATGGATGTATGATGGAGCAAAATGATTAAAGCCAAAAGGCTGCGTGTGGACCCGAGGGCATTTTCACCCGGCCCAGACTGCAGATTTTAGCTGACGCACCTGGTCGCGCACCGCCTGACTCAGAGCCGTGCGGCATAATGCAGCGCCAGCGACCCCACCCAACATCTCCATCACGCCCGGTCCCTTCAGCCGGCCTGGCGCGTCAGCGTCCGCCGCCACAACCTCTCCAGGAAAACCGGGTTAATTAACGATGCTGAATAATCTAGAGGCTGCTGGACCGGGTTTTGGTGTGGACGAGAGACACAGAAACACAGAGAGAGAGGGAGAGAGGGAGAGAGAGAGCGTCCTTTTAAAGATTGCCTTTATGAAGATCAGCCTCCAGTCCTGTTAAAAGAAGGCGGTTCTGATCCGCTCCTGTTCCCTGGCTGCATTTATCACGTGCCAGCGTTTGGAGGCCTTGTCTTCCTGTCACCCGCCATAAGTGTGCTGATTCAAGGTGTGTATATACAGCCCATAAACGAGGCGTTCCGCCATTTGCTGCTTGACTCGTCACTTGATGGATGGAGGGGCGTCCAGACAGACAGCGGCCGGGGGGTCGGCGCTGCCTGTGCTCAGGGACACCAGCGCCTACACCCTGGCTCTTATATTTAATCTCCTCTCTCCCCTCCTCCTCCTCTTTAGCCTCGTTTCTTTTTCAGGTAGAGGGCGGGGGATGGGGATGGGGATGGGGATGGGGATGGGGATGGGGATGGGGATGGGGATGGGGGGGGGGCAGTCTGGTGCAAACAGGTCGCTGGGTTCATGTCTTCTGTTGATATTTCGGGAGCGCCGTCGCTCGGTTGTGCTTTTTAGGCGGAGCGGTGCTGAAATTAGAAGCCCCCCTTGTGTGCTCATCCTCCTCACGCACGCCGTCCTGCTCAGGTCTGCGGCCCGTCGTGTGACGCCTGTGATTTTCGCCCGCATCGAGCTGGGATCGGCCCCCTAATCCACCCCTGATCGTGTGTCATCCGTCGGTGCAGGACACTCCCATGGCAGCGTCAGACGGCCCCAGTGCTCCGGGGTGACGACACGCCAAACGCTTCTTAGTTTAAATCTGCCCTATTCTAATAAAACCACTAACAATTGTTCCTCACGCTGTTGTTTTGATGCCATATCCAAAATAATCTACATTTGACAGCTGTTGTGCGCTGATAAACTGGGCGATCGCTGCGTCTTTACACTTTTCTGGCCGAGGAACGCATTGATCAGCTGATTGATTTGCGTTGCGGCCCTGCTCTGATCCCAGGGTGTGGTTGAGGAGAACCTCCGCGGTCCATTTGTCTGCTCCGGTGCTCCGGAGGGGCAGAACTCTGTGGGCAGTTTGTCGCTGTGGTTCAGAAGGTTCCAGGCTGGTCGAGGGAGCGATACCTTGGAAATGGGCCCCAGACGGAAGTTAGCATGAAATCTCCCAGGAGACTGTTGGGAAGAATGAGAAAACGGGATTGAGAAGGAGAATACATTAGCCCAAAAAGTGTGCATCGGGGGGGGGGGGGGGGGGGGGCTCTGGCGGAGGTGGCACAGCAGATATTGATGATCTGTGTTCTTCAGTGGACGGATGGAGCAGGATGTGGTGGTGGTGGTGGGGGGGGGGTCAGGGCAGACCAGCTTGCTGTACTGGTGTGGACATGCTGGGTGGGGTGGGTGGTGGGGGGGGGGCTCTTCTGAAACGCTTCCGCCTTCAAAGGACTGACCCAGTTTGTGTAAAAGGCAGCCGGTGTCTCCACGCCCTCCCCCAATCTGGATCATCTGTCATTTCTCCGCATCTAATCTCTGACCCCCCCCCCCCCTTCTCTAGAGAAATACACCTGCGATTTCTTTTGACATTATAAAAAAAAAAAATCTCATATATTTTTAATCAGGGATGTGAAATAATGATCTGGGGCCTCTGAGTTCGAGAGCTTTCCCATTTCAGGAGCTCTTCTTATCTCCCAGGATAAGGAGGAGAATCAACAATTAGGATTATTCTGATAGAAACAGAAACAGAACAGCCTTAATTTAAAAGGATTTTTGCTCCACGAGCACTTGAGCCCAAATTACCTGCTCCGCCGGAGTGTTAACGTTAGGAGTCTTCAGCTGTGACGCGGAGAAGCGTGTGGGAGGAAATGGCTGCTGGGGGTCCTGACGTGAACACAACCCTAATGAGGCTGTGACAGCGCCTCAAACTCGCTGATCCCCCCCTGTCAGAAAAGGTGGTACGGTCCGCTAATTACATATTAAAGCGCCGGCCTCCACCTGAGGCGGCTGCTTCCTGGGGCCGGTGGATGGAGAGTTGCCCCCTTTGCCCATTTGTAATCCTTTTGCCTGTCAGTTTACATCAAAAAGGTAGTAGCACATTATCTGCTTTTTTTAATTGTGCCCCCCCCCCCCATCCCATCCCATCCCCCAGCTCTCTGACTTCCTCCTGAGGGAAGGGTTTAACAAGCCCACCAGAGAGTAGCGAGAGCTCCATCTGAGAGTTGATCACATTAGCGCAGCGTCTCCTCGTCTGCAGGCAAGAAAGGGAGAAAGCCAGAAGAGGGTGAGCAGAGAATATGAGAGGGGAAGAGGATTTGGTTAATACTCCGCACCCCCCCCCCCCCCAACCCCCCCGCCGCCGCCGTAAAGGAGCTCATCCCCATAAATCTAATTTCTGGCTTTCCTACTGTATCCTGCTGTGTATCGTGCGTCGACGCGCCACAGTCCACGGCCCTAGTTGACCATATTATGACAATGCGGGCGCTGATCCGTGCTCTGCAGCTCGAGCCCGGGCGGAGCTGCATGAGACGTGTCGCAGTTCTCTGTTCTCCAGCCCCTCCGACAGGGACGCAGCAGCAGCAGCTGCCAAAATCGCAGCGCTATAAATGATATCAAGGTTAGGCGAGGTTGCTCGTTCTCCTCCTCCTTCAGGGTCCAAAGGGCAGGTTGTTCCTCGTGTGTTTGAACCTTCTGGATGATAAATGAGCCGAGGAGCCCGACGTCTATCCTGGTATCTGCAGCACATCCTGGCAGATCCTCAGACGCTTTGAGAGGGGTTCTAACGGCCTCGTTGTGCCGGTTCTTTGAGGAGACGGGTTGGGAGGCGGAGGGGCGTTGGTCCGGGGATGTTAATAAATAATACAGCAAGAAGGAAGTGCATACCTAATGATGTGTGGAGAACCCTGGAGGGGAGTGGCAGCATGCTGCTGGGGGAAATGAGGCCAAGTGAGGACACATCCAGGCCCGTTCCCTGGTGGTTTGTTGAAAACAAAGAAGCTAAAATGCCCACAAAACCCAGAGCAGCACCAGGCGTCTTTTGATGAGGTCGTCTTGAATAATTATTACTGGAAACGTCTGGATATTTAAATGAAGACCCTCCCCCTGCAGCTGGAAGTGGGTTACTGGTGCTTCATCTTTTTCTGTGTTACTGGGTTAATGATGTTGGTGGATTTCGGTGGCGCTCCGACTGTTCTGGACGCCGTGTAACGCCGTCTACTCCCACAGCTTACAAGGAGAAGATGAAGGAGATCTCAGTTCTGTCGCTCATCTGCTCCTGCCTCTACCCCGAGAGCCGCAAAAACATCTTGGGGGACTTCGAAGGTACGTTTCTACCAGACACGAGAGGTTTTTTTCTTTTCATTTATTCTCGTCCAAAAGAGCGGGATGAAACGACGCGTCTTGTCTCGCGCAGACATGGACATCAAGCCCATCAACAAGCGCGCCTCAGGCCAGGCCTTCGAGGTCATCCTGAAGCCCACCTCCCCCGTGACTGATGCGGCCCATTGCATCACAAGCCCCCCCAAGAGGGACCTTTCCCTGGATGACATCCAGAAGAAGCTGGAGGCTGCTGAGGATCGGAGGAGAGTAAGGAAGCTTCCTTTATTTGCAGCCAGGCGTAACCTACACGTTCCCACCTCATTACTGGGACACACCTGCCGTGAAGCTAAGCTGGTGCCGTTAAAGGACCCAGTCTCCTTTGTCAAGCTGCCCACATCCTGCGGCTCACCAACACGTCAATCCCAACATCAATAACAACATCAATAGATGTCCAATAGCGCAGCACAAACACACAGATGTTCCTTGGTCAAACACACCCAGCAGCACGAATGTGTTGCCGTGTTTAGCGATGACTCCTTCGGTAAATCGATGCTCTGCTAATGCCGTTCCTGTCACCCCCCCCCCCCACCCCTCCCAACCACCTCTGCAGTCCCAGGAGGCGCAGGTCCTCCAGGCCCTGGCCGAGAAGCGTGAGCACGAGCGCGACGTGCTGCTCAGGGCCATGGAGGAGAACAGCAACTTCAGCCGAATGGCCGAGGAGAAGCTCCAGATGAAGATGGAGCAGATCGAGGAGAACCGAATGGCCTACCTGGCCGCCATGATGGAGCGCCTGCAGGAGAGGGTGAGCGACCTTTAGATCGGCGGATCGGCCCACATTTGGCCACAGCCTGACGCGCCTTTACCGCCTGATCGGTAGAGAAAAGCGGCCAGTCTGGTTGCTAGGAAACAGCACCCAGTCAAAATCTCCCACTCGTGTAGCTGTTAACTGTTCATGTTGGAGCAGAAATGACTGCGTAGGGACCACTTTAGGGTGGTGGGTGTTGGGGTTCTGGCAGGTCTGGCTGCGCTGATGTGTGGGGGGGGGGGCAGGGGGGCGGGAGGAGAGGATGGTGACGGAGCGTGTGTTGTTTTTCCAGGAGAAGCGCGCTCAGGAGGTGCGCAGGAACAAGGAGTTGAGAGAAGCCTTGACAGCATGAAGAGCCGACACACGTCATTTCAAAGAAGTCCAACACTCACCCCCCCCCCCCACACCCAACCACCCCCCCCCTCTCCCTGCTGTACTCCCCCATACTGCTATGAATCTACCACAGCCTGAGATGACACCCCCTCCCCCCGCTGACAGGGTGGGAGGATCAAACGCGGTTGGGGGTAGAAAAAAAAAAAAAAACAACAACAAAAAAACAATATTAAAGAGAATGAAAAAAATGTGTCCCCCTCCCCCACACCCCCCCCACCCCCCCCACCCCACCCACCCCACCCACACACACACATACACACACACACACACACAAAAGAATGTTTTTGCTCCGTTTCGAATGAAAAGAAAAGAAAAAAAATCCAATTGACGATCAACAGTGGGTATAGGTTTTTGTAAATACTTCTTTTTTTGTTATATACGGTACGATGCAAGCGGCAGAAGTATTGATCGCAGTGTGCCATCTTTTTTTTTTCTACCTGAGTTGTGTCTCCTCATATCAGTGGACGTGATCCTTCCTTGATCTCCACGTTTGTTCATTTCGGCCTGAGTTCGGTGCGCAGGCGTGGGTGTTTGTTGTCGGTCCGCCAGTCCGGCTGCGTCCTCGCCAGGCCCGCGTCCTGGCTCCGCGTCCTGGCTCCGCTCCCTCCTCCCTTTCCTGTTGGCGCTGAATCTCTGACCCTTGCAGATCTGGGAAGCCAAACGGGAACCGCAACAGGGCCGGGGCGAATTTCCATCCCCTCTGTTGCCAACCTTCAAAATTAGAAAGGGACAGGTGGGAGCGGGGCCGTTCTGCCGTCTGCGGGGGCCTGCGTGCCGTTGCTGCGTGCCCCCCCCTCCCGTGAGGGAGATGGTGGCTGTACCAGGAGGACACTATAGCATTTATTGAGCCCATCCTCATCTCTTTCCCCTCTGTCCATCTGCAACCTCTCCATTTCTCAATACAAGCGCGTATACAGTAGAAGCACTCGCTCACATGCTCTCCACATTCAGGCGTTCAGCCAGTCATAGCACAGAAGTCGGTGTGAGCTCACTAGATTCTGTCCATCTGGCCCCGGTACCGTCACACAACCCTCATATTCAATGGCAGAAGAACTCGTATCCCCCCTCAGAAATCCACCTTAAAATCTATTTCCGTGTCACGTTTTGCTGTAAACCACCACACAAGTTTATCTGGTGAATACCGACAGGAAGAACAACCTGAGGTCAGGACCGATCCAGTAGATCCCACCTCTGTCCTTGTCATAAAGCGCTCAGCACCCGTTAGAATCCACTCCGACACTGTCAGCGCCACCAAACGTGCCGGCACAGAGAGATATTGAAGCCATAACCGGGGTCGCTGCAAGGAGGCTTGAACACAGCATTACCATCTGTGAAGGTGTGTGTGAGGAAACGTGTCCCATGAGCTCGTGAGGTCACACGCACACACACACCGTAGGCCCGTAGATGTGTGCGAGCGTGTGTGCGTTTTAGAAAGCGAACGTTTGTGCCGTGTGATATTGACCTGTGAAGCAACACAAGTGCATCAGAGACAGTAAGCAACCAACCTCTCTTTTCTCTCCTCTGTCCATTTGAGTGTCCCCCCCCCCCCTTCCCTCTGCACATATATCTTTGTGAGCAAGCAGTGGCCAATAAAAATTTGGGGTTCAGTGAATGAAAATGGCTGAGTGTTTTATTTTCTTAGATATTAAGACCAGCTTCTGTTTAAGTCGTTGCACCACATCCAACTTTAATATGCAGCTAATGATCTTTCCTTTAGCCTGTTTCTTCCAATTAACTGTGCATGAATTTTAAAGCAGTTACAAACGAGGCTTTTGTAGATTTTTTTTTTTTAAAAAGTAATCGGTTTAAAGCTTTTTTCATTCTAGCAACATTTACTGTAAATAACAGCCTGAGTTAGCCTAAATCCATACAGCATTTATCTTTTTGTCCTTTAAAGTTACACGAGTATCATTTATCTGAGTGTTTTGCAAATTTAAAGATCGATAAAATGATGGAATTTTGCCCATCTTTAAATCAGTATCACATTTTTACTGCCGCAATACTGAAAGCTGAAGTACCATCTTTGGCCAGACGGGGGAGCCAAAACACAGCCCAACGACGTCGAGCCTATTCGCGCACCTTGGAATGTTGGCTGCAGCAGAGCTTACGTCACTTTGCATCACCCTTAAAAAAGAAGTGTGACGAAGAGGGACGACGGCCATCAAAGGAGGAGCGGACAGCAGTTTGGCACGTAAGTACACTTTCAGGTCAGTGGCCATGCAGCGCTGAGGAGGCGCTGTTGGGCTGGAAATGGTGGCAAAGTGACAAAAACTGATCCTTGTCCTTTTCTCACAGCTTTTCAAGTTCCTCACTTCTGCACTTTGACCCCCACCCCCAATTCCAGTCACATTCAACCCCCTTGTGCTTCTTCTCCCCCTGCTCTCCTTTCCTTCTTCATCCTCTTCCAACCTTTCATCCCTCCCTCCCTCCTTCTGTCCTGCTCTTGTTCCCACGCGTAGCATCCAGCCTTCCATTGTCCAGTACACTGTAAACCCTCATTAATGGTTTCCTGTGTACATGCAGAGGACACACACACACACACACACACACATTTTTGCACAATCAACCACGCAGATGCACACAAAGAATTCACACTCAATAGCCCCAAAAATTGATTCATCAGAAGTTGTTTTTTTTTTATTAAAGGGAGGTTGACGCCACCAGTGGAAGCAGAGAAATGTGATTTGTCTGCACTTGCTTGCGCTTTGTACAACGGTAAAACATGCGTCTGCACAGCGGGGTTTAACAAGGAGACGCCGGGATCACAGATGGAAAACAACAGCCAGCTCCTCCTGATGAGAAACAACATGACTTAAATAACGTCCTGACAAGGAAAATAAAGAACGACAAGAAGAAAAGCTTGCTGAAAATGGCTAAAATGTTAGGAAAGAGATTTACAGGAGCATAACAACAGTCGGCCCCAATACGAGGGTGGCGGAGTTTGTTTAAACCGAGCTGGTAGCTAACTTCTGTTGCCAGTGACAACACCTGGTTTCGGTTATTCCACCCCATAAAGCGTCTTTAAAAGGAGGTGACTCTCGAGGACCACGGGACCTCCTTTCACAGTGTAGCCCCGGCACCACCAACGCTGGGTGTTTCAGCTCAGAGGCAAAACAAAGGCGGGGGGGGGCAGTTTCACCCAGGAACCTGATGGGTGGCGCCTGCTTGACCATCTGGGAAAGCCGTCCTGATAGGCCACGAACAGTGGGTGAATCTTCTAAGGGGGGGGGGGGGGGGGGGGTGGACAGAAGCAGAAACCAACCGCAAGTAAATCACCCCCGCTGCCCTCGGTCGCGCCTCCTTCCTCGCCGCTTCTCCGTCTTTACAAAACACAACGCGTTAGCGAGAACACAAACGTCCTACGGCTAGATGTCTCCACGACAGGATGTCGGCATCGTACAAAAATAGCACTTTCAAGATGGGAAAATAAAAGTCTTGTCCTTTAAAGTCCAGCTCAGCTGGATGGGGAGTCTATACGCGGAAAGTGTTAAGCTTTTACTTCAGTCAGAAAGCTCCTATCTCCAGCCCCCAGGGTCTGTAGGGTTTGCCCACGCTGGATGTTGGGGCAGAGGGGCCGATGGCAGTGGCGGGGGCGATGAGGGGGAAGGCGCTGAAGGTGAAGGGGAATGCTGAGAGCGGAGAGAGGAGAGGGGGTGAGAGTTTGGACGCTGAAGACGAGACCAAAGCGGGGTGGACAGCGGTGGCGGCGGCGGTGGTGGGGGGACCTCTTAGAGGGCCCTGTTCTGAGTGCGGGGTGGCGCTCCGGCTCCGTCGGCCCGAGGCGTGGGCCTCCGCCACGGACGAGGACGGCGAAGACGTGGAGGAGCTGGACGAGGAGGACGACAGGGACGTTTGCGGGCTGCTGCTGGCGCTGCGGGGTAACGGCGCCAGCGGCTGGTGCTGCTGGTGCTGGAGGAGCAGGGGGTGGGTCAGGTGGGCGGCGGGGAACCGAAGGCTGAGCCCCAGGCCAGGTGGCTCAGACCAGAGTGAGCCTCTCTTTGGCTGGCATAGTTGTTCAAGTGGGACACCAGGCGCAGCCGCAGCGGGTCCGCGGTGTCCAGGCCCTCGATGATGCTCAGGTAGCGCGCCGTCTCGGCCAGGCACTCCCTGAATCCCAAGCTCCGGTAGTCCATCGCCAGAGCGTGAGCGTCAAAATAACCTGAGGAAAGAGCGAGGAGATGGGAGATTAGCGGCAAAGTGAGTGGAGCAGCGTTCTACAGCCGCCCAGGCTGAGAAAGAGTAAATAAGCAGTCAAAACCAGATGGTTCCGGTAACAAACGAGCCAGACCAGTTCAGTCTCTCGCTATTTACAATGCAGTTATAGGCAATGTGAGGTTATTTGTGGAGATGTGGGCAGGCGGAGGTCTGACATACCTTTGCCTCCAGCAGCATGAAGCATCTTCAGGTGGTCGACGGTCATCTGCAGGATCTCAGCTTTCTCCAGCTTGGCTGAGCCCTTCACGAGGAGGGAGCGAGACAGCCGTAAATCACCCTGAACGCGTATAAATGACGTAAAACCTCAGACGGGGGGCGCTGGGGGCTCACCTGTTTCTCAAAGGCGCTGGGAACCAGTCTGCGCAGCTCGCTCAGGCAGTTGTTGATTCTGTCACGGCGCCGTTTTTCGATGATCTAGCGAGCGACACGGCGCGTTACAACGCGATTCCCAGAACGCGTGCGTTTCGGTGCATCTGATAAAGGGGTTTATACTTACTCCGCGACGCCTTTTCCTCGCCTGCACCTGAGTCGATGTGGTGGGAGACATGGACCCCAGGGGAGAACTCATGTTCCTTCAAAGAAATTACGCAAGGGACATTTACGCTGCGTCGTTTCATAGGTGTTCCTGTGCGTAAAGGGGGTTAATAACTTACCCATTCTCATCCGCGCTCTCCTTCTCCACCTCAATAGTCTCCTCCAGTTCACTGTCGGAGGAGCTGAAGTCGTGGTTCCGTTTCATGTCGGCAGTTAGTCCTTGACTGGCTCTGTTGTGTCTGCGCAGGTTCGCCCGGAGCGCCTCCGTTTGAAGCGCGCAGCTTTCCCACGGTGTCATTTCAACTGTGGAGGCGGCCAAGGGGGGAGGGGCTTCTGGGGAAAGCGTCCAATCGCAGAGGGGCGGTGGGTTTTGAGTGACAGCGCAGTTGGCTCAATCGCAACCTTATGCGCTTTGACAAGTGAGAGACAAAAACATAAATATCAGACATATCACTGATTCGGCCTGATTCGTCAAGACTTTTCCTTCTAACAGCATGTTTTGGAAAAATGCAACTCAATAAAATCATTCACAAATGACCTCTTAAAGTTAACATTTAATAAAAACGAGGGGGGTGAAGAGGGCTACGGAATAAACGTCGGAGTGGCTCATCTCCAAACGCAGCCGTTGAGGATCTTTGAAGAAACTTTGACAGAGGTCCAAAGGACTTTCGGTCCAGAACTGTCCCGCCGCCCCTCGACCCCCCCTCCTCCGTGTGTGTCCCGGTGGTGGTGGGGAGTGGCTGGCCGGCTGTCAGCACGCGTTGGCCGTGGGAAAGTTCCCCAACCGGCGCTGATAACCAATCAGAGGCCGACGGCCGTCTCCGGAGCTGGAATGAATGGAGCAATTGGTCGGGGCGACGGGCGGTCTGCGAGCGAGCGTGTGAACCTGTAATCCAATACTAACTCAGCCCGGAGAGACAGGGAGAGCTGCCGCAGCCCAGAGGAAGCCACCGAGTCTAATCTTACCCCACAGAGAGACCTCATGCACGGCGGAGACGCGGTGGGGACTTCAGTGGCTCCGAGCGCTCAACACAATCAGCCGGCAGCGCCACAAGACCACTGACTCTGAGCACAGCCACACTCCGCACATCATCCGTCTGGGCGGTTGGTGGCTGTTTGCGTGCACGGGGGGGGCTCGTGTGACTCCACGTGAAGGGGAAGGGGGGGCTCTTTGAAACCTTTGCTGGGGTCCCGATCAAACTTTGCACCACTGGAGATGCACGGACCAGTGTTATCTGCGCATACTAACATCGTTTGGCTGAAATGAATTAAATCAATTAATTAATTTAAATTTAAAAAAAAAAAGGGGGGGGGGGGGTGGGGCTTCAAACAACTTCATCCCTCTGAAAAGAATGCCCCATAAGTCCTGTTTACTGTCCCCACACAAGCACGAGTATGACAGGATGAATTCTCTCACTGACGATCCGACGATGAAGATGGACACGGCACACTGTGCACTAAATTATGGACGAATACACAACTCACGCGCACGCTGCACCGATCCTTATCAGAGGGAAGCCAAGGAGGGCACGGCGGCCATTGGAGGGAGAGGAGGCTGTTTTGTTTGGTTTATTTGAATGAGAGGAAGCACTTAGGGCTGTTTTCATCTCATTGTTGTGCAAGGCTACACTTGTGGCAGCACTGACACACAGATGCAGCCCTGCAGTCACTGAACTGATTATTGGCGAGCTGTGTGTGTGTGTGTGTGTGTGTGTGTGTGTGTGTGCGCGTGTGTGCGTGTGTGTGTGTGTGAGACCTGCGTTAACGCAACCTGATACCTTTGTCACAATAGACACAGGTGTGCATGTGTGCGACGACATAATTTGTTGAGTGTGTGTGTGTGTGTCTGAGTCAGTGTGTGTGTGAGCGTGTTTGGGAGTGGGAGGAGAGGGGAAAAGGGGAGGCGGGGGTGAGCCCTCATGTTGTATTTCAAGTTCACCCAGAGTTCCCACGCTGTTATTTTCTGCACGGCTGTCTTTGTTCTACCGGTCTCATCACATGTTGTGATTAGCAGGGCCTTCAGGGGCCGCCTTTTGAAGGTGAGGGGCCCACAACACGACATCATCCAACCCCTTCCCCCCCCCCTTCTCATCTCTGATGTAAATCAGGCCACCAAACCACCAGAAGCTTCGAGTTTGTTTTTATTTTTTTTGGCTCAGCTCATTTCTCCTTTGCACACGTTTCCTTGTTTTTGATCTTTCCATCGTTATTATTCCACCAATATATTTTTTACAGCGTGCTGTGAATACAGAGAGGTGAATCTGTACAAGGAGGGAAGTTTTCTGTGTTCATTGATGGCATTAAGGCTAGATTGAGTGTTGTTTATTTCTATTTAATGCACTCAGTTGTGATGGATGACATTTCATCAGGAGTTTAGTTTGAATTCCCCCCGGAGACCAGGGGGAATTCTACATGAGTCCAGGGAGGGCAGATCCATTTAAGCTACCGTGTTGACGGAGCGCCATTGACTGATTTGGATACTGTGTTCAGGAACTCCCAGGTTACCCTTCAAACAAAGGTCAGGCTAAATGCTAACACTTTACAGCTTTCTAAAAGATGTTAAATAGCCTATTCGACGGAGTAAAACGTCGTAGAAGTGATCATTTTAAACTTTCGCCCATTGCTAACGTGCATTTATCCTGCTACACTGTCTATTTTTGCGGTCAGGAAATGGTGCTCGCCTTCAGAGGCAATAGTCGGATCAAATATGCAGCAGGAGCTTGTGTGAGTCACAGTCTAACGACGAGAGCCGCGGCGTCTGCAGGTTAGCCACAGACAGATGATTGTCCACTGGAAACAATACAGGCAGCAAATCTGCTGCGAAGCCCTGTGGAGCGCGAGCTTGTTATTGTTTAGAAATAGAGCCCTGCGGAACGCCAACTTTGTTTTCTCTTGACAGCGAGAGGAAGCCACCTCTAATTCTACTCCAGATGTGTGTGACACCCAACTATTGTGCTACGGTCCGAGGCGAGGGACGGAGGGAGACATGGACGTGAGTGTTTTCTAGGGGGGTGCATTGTATAGAAAGTGGGCAAAGAGTTGTATGTGAGTGAGTGACACAATGGTATTGTTCTTTTTGGGGTGTTGGTTGAATGTGTGTGTTGAGGAAGTGAAGGATGTGTCGGAGTTGACCCAGTGACACTCATCTCTGTCTTGTCTCCCCATGGGAAGTGTTTGAGGGCAAAAAAGGGGAAGCTGTCTCGCTGACAAGACCAGCTTTTAGCGCTGAAGTGTGTTTTTTTCCCTCCTTTTGCAGCAAATTGCTAGTTTAAGGTAACTTGTTTGCATTATTTTATCCGACAACTTAAACCTAAAAAAAGAAACATACGGTACAAACAGTTTGTCAGAGCTCTTTCTCAGAAATCTTTGAGGTTACAGGAAACAGGAGAGGTCTCCAGCTCCTGGAAAGCATCGAAGAACGAGGCTTGGCGACCTCATGATCCCGTTCAGCTACCGCTAAGTGCTGCTCTCTTTCTAGCCACCTAGCGAGCACTTTTTTGGGCCCTGGCCGCCTCCTCTTGCATCCGCTGTCCTTCCCCGACCCTATTGTACAGCAGTTTATACTCATGGTTATTCAGGCGGTGGACATTTTCCAGCTCTGTCTTCTTTATTCTCTCCTTCAAGATTGCAGCCTGTGGAGAGGAGGGACCCTGAGAGGGATTGGAACCAACAGAGCAACATTTACGCTGACTGGATCTGCTGTGGGGATGTGACCTCCTGTGGGAGGACCTGCTCGGCTTGCTGCTGTGGTGGCTGCTAGAGTTGGGACGTTTGGCAGGTGCTGGGCCCGCGGATGGCAGAACCAACCCGGGTAGTGCTTCGGGGGAGCAGGTAAGCTCTGCGGCGCCTGATGCTGACTTGTCCATGATCTTCTTAGGTTGCAGTCGGTGTTTGGAGGGCGAGCCTGGGTGGAAGGATTGCTGGGTTTTGGATTGATTTCGGGCCAAAACATTAGCAAGCAGGACCCAAAGGTTCTTTTAAATGTTTTGACTCTGCAGCAGTAGTACAAAGCAATGCAGCACAATAGTAATAAACACTTTAATAGTATAGCTGGTTGCTTTATGGTTAGGGTCAGATTCTTTGATTGTCATATCGTTATCTTCCTGGCCTGCTGGAAAGAAACTTGCTAAGGGGAGAAGGTAGCTTGGAGGGTCCGCTTTCACATGCGGATTAATAAAGGCTGGTGCCTCGGGGGCCATTGGGGCTGTCTAAATATAAACGTGAGCGTCTGGTCGCTGCCCTGAAGAAGCACGTGGCAAAGGCCTGGAGTGTGACTCACTAATTGGTAAAAATGTGGACACTAAAGCAGCTTAAAGATCACATTACCATGACGGAGGTGAGCTGGACGGTTCGCCGGCCTCTTGCACACCTGACACTTGCTCCAGACGTCAGGATGGAGGCATAAATGTCGCAGGATCACGTCTGGACTACAGGAAACTCAGAAGACTTTGCTGCCCTTCATCTGCAGATCTCTGCAGACTTCTGATGATCCTCTAATCCCAAGTCTGGAACAGTTGATACGTGCATCCAGCAGGTGGATGCCGAGCACTTAGGTCGGCATCTGGAAATATACCTGTCATGAATATTCATCAGAGGCCCAGAGCGGTCCCGACTAATCGGAAGGCAACGGTGAGAGTTGAGCAGCTGGTTTTGTCGGGGCCTGGGCGCGACCCACGTCTGGAATGGGTGAAACTCCTGGTGGGTGGTCACTGCGAACAGAGGAGAGAAACCCAGAACAAAGGCGGCATTTAACTTTCATCTCAGCTTGAGGTGATTATTCGCTTTGAGTCTGACCCAGTCACACTTTCGCGCTGGCCTCTTGGCCTTGGAAAACTGTGGATTTCGTCTTTTGACATTTAGACGTGCAGCCAGGAGCCCGAAGGACAAGCGCGGCAGCCGGGATTCACGTAAGGTTAACCTGCTGGAATGTGACAGGAGTCAGAAGTCGCGTCAGAAGTCGCGTCAGAAGTCCGTGGTTCCCGCCTTGAGAATCGCTCAGATCGTATCTTGTGATATAGCTGCTTTCGGCCTGACGTGAGGCGATAATGAGAACATGTTGGTTCCAGACTTTCACGCAAACACACTCCTGACACACACACACACACACACACCCAATCACCCACCTTTACTCACTAATTCGATAACGAGCCCGAACAGTCGTGACATGTTTTAACGTTTGACATTTGGCCTCCCGAAAAACAGAGCTGGAGGAGAGAATGAGCCTCCCGTCAGCGTCCTTCCAATCTGGGGAGAAAGCCACCGCCCCCCCCCCCCCCCCCCCGCGGTGAGGGGTTACTGGTCCTCTGACCCTGGTAATGATGGAGGGTCAGGAGTCAGGTTGTTTGAAGGAACCATCTACGTCTGCAGAGCGCGTGAGGAGCGCCTGGGAACCAGAGCTCAGCATGTGAGCCCGTGAAATTGATCTCTCCACAGGGGACAAGTGGTGTGTATTTATTTTTATGTGAGGTTGTGTGTGTGTGTGTGTGTGTAGGAGGGGCACGGCCGCAACAGGAGACGCAGCAGCGGAAATGGCAGATCTCTGCGGTCGGACTGTCGCTGGGTGACCTGGGCAGCTCGTCTGCCCGCCTGTCTGCAGCGGGACCGACGGTGACAGCGGACGGAAAACATTCGTCTGAGGTGACGGGGAAAAAAAGTCCCATCTGCTTCTCTCATCAAACTGGTTCTCGCTCTCGTTCTCGACTACTTCAAAGACATGTATTGTCTGTAAATAAAGATTTACAACAGCTCCTAAAACCCAAAGAGCCCCTATTGTCTGTTGCTCCCGGTTTCAGATGGAACGTCGGCGCTAAAGAACCGACACAAAGTGAAAACCTTCCGCATCGACAGCTGAGCTCTGCCCAAATTAGCGTCATTAGCCGCACTTTGACACCCAGGAATCTGCCGAGATGACAGCGTCGAGCACGGTTCGGGTCAACGAAGCCAGCACAGGCTGTGGCGCATCCTCCCAGTGACGCAATGGTTGTCGGTTCAATACCGGACCCTTGCAATGCCGCCCATTAATGCAGCCTCCTCAAGAACATGTGGACATAAGTGTAATGAAGCTTGTTGCTTCCCTATAGAGGTGAAAACACATCTGTGTGTGTGTGTGTGTGTGTGTTGTGTGTGTGTGTGTGAGAGGTACCGCTGAGACTGGCCCCTCCAGCGAAGGCTTTCCTCTTCATCTCCTGCATCTGCTGCTCCCCTCGGCGCTCAGAGGCCAAACCGCCGCTGTCTGTGCGTCCTGCTCGGCCCGTTTGGATGCGACCGCTTCCGCCGTGTCTGCAGGCACGTCGTGGCAGCTATGAAACCGATCCGTTTAATCACAGGGGGATCTTGGGAGCTTTCTCGTCTGGCTGTTGCCTCGCAGAGGATTTGAACAGACATTTCGAAACAATCAAATCTATTAGTTGGGACTTCTGCTGTCTGATCCCTCGCCGCAGACACGCCCGATTCACAAAATCCCCTCAGGTGAAATGAGGGAAAATCGCCCAATACAACACGTCAGTTTATTGAATTTTTCAGCGGTGTTAATCAGGCTGATTTGATTCAGTTTTCCAGAACTTTGTGGCGCAGTGGAAACGCAAACCACGCAAAATATCTGGAATAATATCATCCACGTGAATTCCCGGAACATAAAACTTCCAGGAAATGTTGGTAAAGGGGCTCTTGAGAGAGAATCAAGCTTTTCTTCTTCTTCTGTTTGTGGTATTCGCTGATGGTGTTCTTCACATTTAACTGCTAATCGCTAACGCGTCACAAAGCCATCGAGAAAACGCAACGTACAGCACGAACAGGGTGACAACAACGCGCCATGGCGACCACACCAGCGGCGTCCATGTTTACGGGAAGTCACACCAGGCTGAGGGAGAATAACTTTTGTGTTGTAATCAGTCACTCAGAGCTCAAACTCAAAACAGTCATTAGGCAAAACTTTCCCCCGACTTGTTTGCGTTTTGGCCTTGTGAGTGACGTGTTTGCGTTTGTGTACACGCTCGAATTCACCATGCCTGCGTGGTGTGTGTGTGCGTGTGTGTGTGTGGTTAGTGCAGCAGTGATTGATGTTTATTTGGTCTGTGGGTTGACACACAGTCTAGCTGTCAGAAGCTCCACCGACAGCTCTGTTTTTTTGGGTCCCAGTGGCGGAGGAAAGGCTGACACTGGGGTCACCGTCGTCCCTCCTGTCCCCTGCACCCCGAGACGCTCTCATGGAGACAACATCCATTTGTCCTCACTCCAACCAGTTAAAGACTGATCCGTGTTCGACATGGGGAAGTTTTCCTGATCAGCGTCGGCACAGACGCCTCCAGAGGGAAAGACGTAGACACAAACACTGATAAGCGACGCTGGACCGAGACGTCCACGTCCACGTCCTCCACGTCCCCTTTTCGGTCTTCTGCGTGACCTTCTGTAACCTGTGGAGCGTCTTCCTCTGGGCCCGGGTCACGATTCCGCTTCGGCACACACAACACACACGCTCACAAATGCTGACGTGCTCAAGATGGCACGGTACATGAGCACTTGGTCAAGCATGTAATGTGACCCCGTCCCAACCAAACACGCACACACGCGCGCACACACACATGCACAGGAATAAAGAGGTCATCGCTTTGCCATCTGGTAGTCAGATACCCCCCCTCCCTGCCTAATTTAAAGATATAATAACCTGTACTCTCCTTCGACTCATTGCACCCGACCACACACACACACACACACACAGCTGACATCTTCGTCACAGAGGAATGACGAGAGTACTGTCGGAAGACTATGGTAGGGTGGGGTGGGGGTTGCAAAGACGGTCTGGCTGTGTGCGTGCGCGTGTGTGCGCGCGCGTGTGTGTATCCCTGCCGTAACGGCTGCTCCCTGCCGTCTACACAGCTGTCTCCTAGGACACCACCGACCCACACAAACACACACTGGCGGCTGTGAGAGATCTCCCCCACGACTGCTTCCCAGGCCTGTGACAGCGAGAGGGAGAGAGAGGGAAGAAAGGAGGGGAAACGGCTGGAAAGGATTACTCACACAAACACACAACTTACACACCAACAACCACGCGTGAAAGATTACGCAAACAGACACAGAGACGTTATCTTGAAGATGAACGCACATCAGCACGGTAGCGCTGCTGTGATGGGCGTGAAATCGCATTTTCTCCTTTGTTCCTCCCTCCTCCTCACCAGCCTGAGGACGGAGACGTCGGGGAAACGAGCCGCGAGCGAGTTAATTACCAGCTGAGACAAAAGAGTTACGACTGGAATGGAAATTAAAGCAGAAACCCCGAATTTCCCCCCGGTTTAGAACCTGCTGGATCGTCCACCTGCATTCCACCGTTACTGCTGAACACAAACAAAGAGAATTATTCTTTTTAGGCAATTAGCAAACAATTAATGCACAAATTTCAGTGTTTCAAAGTGGGAACACGAAGCAGAAAACCGGAAAACGGCGCCAGGTCAAACCGACACGATACACGATTGTTTCCAGAGGTCGCCGAAGACACAGCTGCACTTTTGGAGGGTAACTTTGGAGTTATGGTGCTTCCAAAAGCACTTTGAGCCGTGACAAAAACCTATTTCCATTTTTTTCCTCATTTGTGGTCCAGGAATGGCGTCAATTCTGGTGTCTCCTGGGGACTTTTGGAAACCTCTGATGTGCATCACGAACGTGTAATTTGTTTGAATCCAACATGTTTCCAACTAGTGAAGATGTTTTCTCTTAATTGGCTTGTTTTTATCAGCTCGCATGGGACAAAACACCGTTTCCGAGCTTTTGGATTTCCTGCAAAAAAAACCCCTTTAACACAAATATTGATGATGTCTTTTGAGGGGAATACTTGCCAGGAAATGAGACCACAGTCAACAGGAAGTACTGGTCAACCAAACTTAGCAGCTGTTGACGGGGTATTTACTCCTACTGACCAGCCAAATGTGCCACATCTTGAATGGAAGAATTAACCCTCTCGTCTTTGCTAGAAAAACCCTAACGTCCTTTAAATTTCCCTCTGGAAATGTTTTGATTCCCGAAGGGTCCTTTTTCAGTTATTTATCGAGGGCCTCGTGGTATTTGGGACATGCCATGTGAAAACGCGCAGCGGACTGCGGACCGCTGCCCCTGTTTACGTTTGCGTCGGGCGCCCTTACGCCGTGTTTGTTATCCCTGCGGATGGAAATAGACAGAGGCCGGAGTTTCGCACAGGAAAGGCTTTGTTGGCTGTCAGAGTTGTCACTGTGGGGGGAATCGTTGCTGCAAAACCACACTCGCATTCTGTACCCCGCATCCTTGATCAGGTCCGGGCTGGGAAGGACTGCTGGCATTCGGCGGCTTTTAATAGGAGACAACTGTGGAGAACAAAGGGAAAGACAAAAGAAATCAAAGGCGCTCCTGACTCGGGGCCTTGGTGCTCGCCGCACATATTTCCTTTGTAGCCTTTGTCACCATTCTCATGGATATCTGGGGTGCATGTTGCTCAGTCAGCACGGGTTTCTGGCTGTGTATGTTTGTGTGAATGCGGCGTGCGGCCGAGCACTGTTGTGGTCGACGCCGCATACTTCCCGCCGAGGCGCGGCGTCGCGAGCCCGGTCAGAAATCCTCGGTGTTTTTGTTGTGTGCTGCCGACGGGTGTGGGAGCGAGACAGAGAGGAGACGCGGGGCAGAAGGAGAGGTTACCGCCAGTAAAGAGGGGGCGAGTGAAGGGAAGCGATCGCATGTGGGGCCGCGGAACTGCTGAAAAAAGGGGGAGAAAGAATGTGGGGTGAACACAGGCGGCAGTGTGCTATAAATCTCACTGCAGGAAACGCACTCAAGATGTGATCAAACTCTCGAAAACGGTGGAAATCGGGCCAAAAATCGATGATTCTGCCGTGAAATCCGGAGCATTTCGGCTTCCCTCCGACCCCTCGACCCATAGAGGACACCACCCAGTTCACAATGCCGGGCCAGACCTGAACAGTTCGTCCAGAAATACGTGATTTGATACAAGGGTTGGGAATCCCGTGTGTTCGAGTGTGTGTCCACGAGTGTGAGGTTTTAAATAAGCAGCTGGTGGATTATAAAAAGAACCGGTGTGTCCCTCGCGTCCGGAGGCTGTCGTCATACTTCCTGTATTTGGCCGACAGTGCGTGATGCCACTTCCTGTGCTCGACCGTGACGCTACGCAGCTGCGGCAGGTTGCGCGGCGCTTCGAAGGAAGGATGTAAGTAAGTCGCGCGGGGACGGACGTGATTCCAGGAATTTAGAGGCACGTTTTCTAGAATAATCCTGTCGACGATTCCCCGGTGAAACTTCTCACACACAGATTTCCCAAACCAGCCCCCCACTGGTCTTGAACTCACTGGTTTGACTCATTGTCAGCCCACTCTTTTCACATCCAAGCGTCTTCAGATGGAACGGACCCATTTTTTGGGGCGGTTCCCCCTCCGAAGCTGCAGGGGAGGGCGGCAGGCCCGCGCCGGCCGGCGTCGTGGCAGCTCACGCGCGTGTGCACCCATGTGGCGCGCTCGGCGCCGTTCCTCCTCGCCGTTCCTTCCACAATATGGCACATTGTTTGCTTCAATGGGTCATGGTCGCTCTTGCGCACAGCTCACATGCTTCCTTCATTTGAGATGATGTAATGCCTGGAAGTGTTGTATTCCAACAGGAAATACTTTAAGGGTACGTTGCGCCGCACGCACGAACCCGGACGGCGACGGACAGACGGACACTGCACTTAAAATGGTATTAGAAAGGTGAAAACGGGGCCTGTCAAGCTGCCGGTTCCAACCCTCTCGGCTCTGTTGCGTCCGTAGTGTGTTAGCGTGACCTTGCTTGGCAGCCAGCTGCCGGGACATGCGCTTCATTGACTGGGAAGTTTGGCAGCTCACCTCCCGCTTTCTGGCCACTCATTATCTGGACGGGGGGGGGAAGGACTCGCAGGAGGGACGCCTCCACGCCGATAGGCGCCGTTGCAGACGTACACACGGAGCAAGACAAGCAGGAGTCATGTGAGAACTTAAGCCGAGCCTCTGCGCCAGTCACACAGATTTCCTCTTGGCACTCGGCAGGTTGCGAGTGGGGCGGCACAGGGGGCCCTTTGTGGGGTCTCTTGGGGCTGCCGAGGGCCAAACAGGGCCTCAGAGTCTGGTTGAGGGCTTCCTTTGTGGGACCAAAAACATTGTCTGTGCTGGGAAAGGCCATGAGGATGGGAACGCTGCCCAGAGCTAGCCTGTGTTTGACTCTGAGTGTGTGTGTGTGTGTGCGTGTGCGTGTGTGTGTGTTGTGTGTGTGTGGTGTGTGTGTGTGTGTGAGACAGAGACAGAAAGAGTGCTGTTATGGGGTGTGAGAGACACACCACAGTGTGATTAAGGGAATTTGAGTCAAGTTGTGTGAACATTTGCCGCAGCATCACCGCGTTGAGCTCCAGTTTGAACATTCGAGACATATTTCACATTATAAAAATGCATTTTTGGGTCTCCCTCAAGTATTTAAACGACTAACGAGTTGTTAGTAATCACTCCCAAGTCTGGATAACTTGGCTGTGCTTACTGGCAATTAGGCAGAAAACGGAAAATTGAACCCTCGTATCCACATTCACATCCATTCCCCCCAAAATGTGACCTAAATTATTGATCTATTTTTACTGCACCACAACACGAAGTCAAAGTGACTTCAGAAATATGAAGCCATATTTTTTTTTTACGTCAACGTCAACAGCCAGTTAATCCTGGATAATGTTGTCACCAGAGTCAGAGCAGACAGCCTAACGAGCAGCTCCACCCTGCATTTCTTTCAAATATGATAAGATATGGTGATGATGAAGGACCAGGAAACACGGCGGCTATTTTAAGCCTAGAGTATGGTCGTGCGCGTGCGCGTGCGCGTGCGCGTAACAGGGCAGGCGGTGGGAATGGATGAGGAATGTCAGAAAACCAAGAAGGAGAAAGAATGAAAACAAAAAGTCAAGAAGTGGTTGAAAGAACTGAGGAGGAGAGGGTCTTAAAAAAGAGCCAGACTTGGTGGCTGAGGGGGGGGGGACAGCAGACGTGGACAGTGCACACAACACGGACCGCAGGAACATGTTAAGAGGGCAACATTAAGTGTTACAAAAGGGGGGGGGTTTGATAATGCTTCAACTCATGAGAGCCGTTTGGCCCCGGGCCCCGAGGTTCTCTGCGGTGAGCAGTATTTTATACGAGACAAGCGTGACCCTCAAGTACGATCGAGAATGTGCGAGTGTGCGTCAGTGCGTCCACTCTGCAAAACCGCCCTGGAAAGCCCCCGTTCCACCAGGAGCCGGTTCCGCGGGGCCAGCTGACTGCTGTCTCACCGGCTATTTTGGTCTTCAGACCAGATGAGGCTCGACCTGTTTGACCATCACCGAGCTTCATCCAGGAACTGGTCCTGGGCGGGATTCACAGGGGGGCGAGAACCGGTGACCCGCTACATTTTCAGGGCGCAACCTTGTTCGGGACCCGGCTTGGTTGCCAGTAAAAGCAGAACCCTCATTGCTGGATCTGTTATTAGTTAATTACAACCCTCATGTTTCCCCTAAACGGCCCCGATCTGCTGCATTTAGGGTGGGAATGTTGGAGAGAGTAAATATAGCATCGAAAAAGTTTTATCTTCAAGACTACGTGCCACTAAGAGACACGTGCTGTGTGTTGGCGAGCCTGCCTACACACACACACACACACACACACACACACACAGCAGTAGCTCCGGTAGCAGTGTTTAGTTTCCGCATGATGAGCGTGTAATCTGTGCAGGTTCCTGCCTGCTGCTTTGTCCTCCTCCCAGTCTGACTCGTCTGTCCGACCTGTGAGGGGGGTGGGGGGGGGAGGGATCGACTGTGTCCCTGTCATAACGCCGGATCACTGTCTACAATCTACTGACTCAAAGGGATGAGAGAGATGAGAGCCCTGGAGAGGTCGGTCTACGTCTCGGGTTGCGTATTCCGTCCCCGCCGCCGTTTCCTTGCCTGGTTTCGGTTGACGGCGTCGCTTTACAGCATCCGAGGACCCAAAAGAGAAAAAAAAAAAAACTTTTTGAATGTTTTCTCCAACTGCCCACAAACGAAGGCGGGGGAGATCAGGCGATGCGCTTCCCTGCCAGGTTATTTTGGTGCGCTCTGGCGCCTCCTTCCACCTCTCGTTATCTGCCCCGATCCAGGGTCTAATCAGCCGCCACCTGCGCCGCCGCTCAGCTTTAGCAGGCTAAATCCAGGCGGATCAGAGCCGAACACGGTGGGATTACGGCGCAGTTTAACACGCGGTTCAGGCTTTTCGGAGACGCCTCCCACGTGGACAGTCGACCCATTTAGCCTTGATTAAGTGGCACCTTTTAATTATGGTTTCCATCTTCCTTTCGAAGCTATTCCCCCTGGTTCCTTTAGCGCAAACGTTTTAATGAAGAGATTTCCGATCATTTGAGGCATGAAGAATATGGCGATGCTAATGACCGCTGCAGCCTGAAGTGAAACCACTTGAGTTTCACTTTTTTTGGCAGCTCCGGGGAATCATTTGGGGCTAATGAGGAATATTTGATAGCTCTAGAGCTCCTCATATTCAGCAGACTGGTGTCTGAGCAGGAGCCGCAGCGCTGGGAACAAAAAGCTTACCTGCCCCTGCGGGGAATATCGACCATCTTTGGCTCAAAGGGAAGGACAGAAGCTAAAGGGTTCAAGCGTGCCGTGTTTCATGTGTGTTTTTCCCTCTTCGCCCCAGGAGCGGAGAAGCTGCCACCTAAACAGGACTGGCAAGAACAACAAATGAAGGTCGCCACATTTTCATTTGAAAGAAAAGCAGGAAGCTTCCAGCATGAATGCCAACGGTTCAAAGAGCTGCGGGGAAGGTGCGCTCGCACGCCTGCGACACACGCGCACACACACACACATTATGTCATCCGATTTAAACAAACACGAGGCCTCATGGGCCCTTACAAGACCGTGTTCGTGGTTACCGAGGCCACCAGTTGCCATCCACACACACACACACACACATATGCTATAGCATCCATGAGATACTCCTGCTTGTTGTGCCCCACACACACACACACACACACACACCACACCACACACACACACACACATATGCTAAGCATCCATGAGATACTCCTGCTTGTTGTGCCACACACACACAACACACACACATGCTGTAGCATCCATGAGATACTCCTGCTTGTTGTGCCACACACACACGCACACACCCACACACAGGGACACACACAGCCCCGTGCTGCCTCTGTTCACCAGCATGTAATGCGTACAGCCACACAGGAGAAGCCTTGTGTGCAAGGGGTCGTAACAACTGCGGCAGTAGCTGTATGGTGACCTTTCACCCTGACAGCATGGGAAAGTGGATGCACTCAGCTGTTAGGACCCCAGTGGGGGCCGGTTCCCCCCGGTACTAGTCAAATGGTGATTGGGCATCAATGGGAAGAGACCCAGAATGCTCAGCAAGGAATGCTGTAAATGCACAAGTACACATAACAAGAAGATCTGCATAATTTATGCACGCACACGCACACACATAAACATGAAGTCAGTGTTGACACACACACACACAACGTTACATCTCTGTGGTACTGATGAGTTTATGCACATTTATGCAAATACATTCAATCAATCAATCTTTATATAGCGTCTGTTACAATTGTTTGTAGGTGCTTAACAGAATCCCAGGGCCTGACCCCCAACAAGCAACTGTGGCAAGGAAAAACTCCCTTTAACAGGAAGAAACCTTGAGCAGGACCAGGCTCGTGTAGGGGGACCCTCCTGCTGATGGCCGGCTGATTTAAGATTCTCTTCTTGAAAAGTACAAAGATCTGCTTTTAATTCCACCATCAGGTTCACTCGAGCACCCAAACGCACACACAAAGACTGCACAGGTTTTTCAGACCCTTTAAGACTAAGACCAAAAAATATTTTTGCCCACGGCTTCTGGTTCTCACAGTCTCCAGTCTCTGTAGGAATGCTAAGTATCCAGGAGCCCCCCCGGCGGAGCAGCCGATGGTAAGGACGGTGATTTAAGGCAGCCCTGGTTGTTCCCATGTCACACACTCTGAAAGAGGGTACGTGGAGGCGCGATATATTATGTGACAAGCCCGTGGAGATGTCGCTCCTCATCACCTCACACACAGTTCTTGCCAGCCCGTCACCAAGGGTAGTTCAAGTCCATTTCAGGGGTTCCTACCAAACAGAATGCTATGGGTTAGTGTTCTGTACAGAGCAGGATAGAACCGATGAGCTACCTGAACCTGGCACGGAGGCTTCAGAGTTTTAAAAATGCACATAAACATTAGGCTATAAATCCACTCTGCTGTGTATGAAATCAATGGATTTGGACACACACACATTCTCACCAGGCTGGTTGGAACAGGTCACCGAACACCCTCCTTCGATCCTCAGACAGCTGGGACCTACAGACTCACAGATGCACAGGCGAGGCCGGTAAGGAGCGGAGGGGGCGTGCACATGCGCGCGCATGTGTGACCCGTCACCGATCCACATGTCAATACGAGCTCCGCGGGTCTGTGTGTGCGCGTGCTGCGGTGTGTGCAGGGATCGGCAGCTGAGCGTGATTAATATTTCACAGCTAACAAATGGTCACACGGGCAGCTCTGTCTGTGTGCGTCTGTGTGCGTCTGTGGGAGTGTGTGTGTTGACCTATGAAGGTGGATTATAATGTCTGACACTTGAGCCAATTCAAAAGTGAATTTCAACAAATACAATTAGTGAATTAAATTTTTGAATAGTTTTGTTGAGCTGTCGCTGTGCGCGCTGCAGTCGTGCCGTCTCTTCTCTCTCGCTCATCTAGCTTATAAAACTGAAATGAAAAATTAAAATGAATAAAATAACGTAAAAAATATCTATAAATAAGGCAAAAAAACTTGCTAGAAGAACACAGTCGTGATACCGTTGTGCTGCCGTCGTGATGTCGTTGTGCTATGCCTTCTCTCTGGCTTATGTAGCTTATAAAACTGAAATTAAAAATAAAAATGAATAACATAACGGAAAATATATAAATAAAGGCAAAAAAAACTTGCTAGAATAACACAGTCGTGATACCGTTGTGCTGCCGTCGTGATGTCGTTGTGCCGTCTCTTCTCTCTGGCTTATGTAGCTTATAAAACTGAAATTAAAAATCAAAAATGAATAAATAACGTAAAAATATCTATAAATAAGGCAAAAAAACTTGCTAGAATAACAGTCTGATACCGTTGTGCTGCCGTTGTGCCGTCTCTTCTCTCTGCCTTATCTAGCTTATAAAACTGAAATGAAAAATCAAAATTAAAAGAATAACATCAAATAAAATATGAATAAGGCAAAAAAAGTTGCGAGAACAAGTTAATAATAATAATATTAATAGTTGCTGTCGCCGTGCAGCCGTCGTGATGTCCTTGTGCTGTCTCTTCTCTCTAGCTTAGCTTATAAAACTGAAATCAAAAATCAAAAATGAATAAAATAACGTAAAAAACTGATATAAATAAGGCAAAAAAACTTGCTAGAATACACAGTCGTGATACCGTTGTGCTGCCGTCGTGATGTCGTTGTGCTATGCCTTCTCTCTGGCTATCTAGCTTATAAAACTGAAATGAAAAATCAAAAATGAATAGAATAACAAAAGAAAATATATAAATAAGGCAAAAAAAAAGTTACTAGAATAACACAGTCGTGATACCGTTGTGCTGCCGTTGTGCCGTCTCTTCTCTCTGGCTTATGTAGCTTATAAAACTGAAATGAAAAATTAAAAATGAATAAAATAACGTAACAAATTTATATAAATAAGGCAAAAAACATTTGCTAGAATAACAAAGTCGTGATACCGTTGTGCTGCCGTCGTGATGCGTTGTGCATGCCTTCTCTCTGGCTTATGTAGCGTATAAAACTGAAATAAAAATAAAAATGAATAAATAACGTAAAAAATATCTATAAATAAGGCAAAAAAATTTGCTAGAATAACAGTCGTGATACCGTTGTGCTGCCATCGTGATGCGTCGTGCATCTTCTCTCTGGCTTATGTAGCTTATAAAACTGAAATTGAAAAATAAAAATGAATAAAATAACGTAAAAATTTATAAATAAGGCAAAAAATGCTAGAATAACAAGTCGTGATACGTTGTGCTGCCGTCGTGATGTCGTTGTGCTATGCCTTCTCTCTGGCTTATGTAGCTTATAAAACTGAAATAAAAATAAAAATGAATAAATAACAAAAAATATATAAATAAGGCAAAAAAGTTGCTAGAATAACACAGTCGTGATACCGTTGTGCTGCCGTGTGATGTCGTTGTGCTGCCTTCTCTCTGGCTTATGTAGCTTATAAAACTGAAATGAAAAATCAAAAATGAATAAAATAACGTAAAAATATCTATAAATAAGGCAAAAAACAGTTGCTAGAATAACACTCGTGATACCGTTGTGCTGCCGTTGTGCCGTCTCTTCTCTCTGCCTTATCTAGCTTATAAAACTGAAATGAAAAATCAAAAATTAAAAGAATAACATCAAATAAAAATATGAATAAGGCAAAAAAGTTGCGAGAATAAGTTAATAATAATATTAATAGTTGCTGTCGCCGTGCAGCCGTCGTGATGTCCTTGTGCTGTCTCTTCTCTCTAGCTTAGCTTATAAAACTGAAATCAAAAATCAAAAATGAATAAAATAACGTAAAAAAATTGATATAAATAAGGCAAAAAAACTTGCTAGAATAACACAGTTGTGATACCGTTGTGCTGCCGTCGTGATGTCGTTGTGCTATGCCTTCTCTCTGGCTTATCTACCTTATAAAACTGAAATGAAAAATCAAAAATGAATAGAATAACAAAAGAAAATAATAAATAAGGCAAAAAAAAGTTACTAGAATAACACAGTCGTGATACCGTTGTGCTGCCGTTGTGCCGTCTCTTCTCTCTGCCTTATCTAGCTTATAAAACTGAAATGAAAAATTCAAAGAATAACATCAAATAAAAATATGAATAAGGCAAAAAAAGTTGTGAGAATAAGTTAATAATAATATTATTAATAGTTGCTGTCGCCGTGCTGCCGTCGTGATGTCGTTGTGCTATGCCTTCTCTCTGGCTTATGTAGCTTATAAAACTGAAATCAAAATTCAAAATGAATAAAATAACGTAAAAATATATATATAAATAAGGCAAAAAAACTTGCTAGAATAACACAGTCGTGATACCGTCGTGCTGCCGTCGTGCCGTCTCTTCTCTGGTTTATGTAGCTTTTAAAACTGAAATGAAAAATGGATAGAATAACATCAAATAAAAATATAAATAAGGCAAAAAAAAGTTTTTAGAATAAGTCAGTCGTGATGCTGTTGTGATGCAGTTTTGTGTTGCTTTTTTTACGCGTACTCGTATCATTTAACGCCTCCTGTTCCTGTTGACATGTGCTGCTCCTACATGGGCCAGAACACCCTGTATTATCAAAGAGCAAGATCCCAACCTGGCAACCTTTGGGCCAGATGTGTTGAAAGTCTGCTTTAAATGTTTTTAGAACATTAAAGCCTCTTTTCTAATCTGGAGCAGGGCGTCGCATGTTTGGGACAGCTGATAAATGAACGCCAGAGTTAATACAGTTATCTTTGTGCTGTTGCACACATCAAAATCCCAAATCTTTATCCCATGTGAAAGTTCTCCCTGGTGGCAATAGCTTTGATGGGGCCTTTGATGTGAAGGAGTCCCGGCAATAATGGCGATGATGGCGACTGATAAGAACCGGCTGAACGGCATCGGGGATCAGAAGCGCCGAATGGAGGCCAAACTGGATGCGGCCCCGGGCTGTTTGATAATTAAAGGGAGGGGTTGGAACACTGGTGATAAGGACAAGTGGCAATTGTGTGTCGAAGGGTGTACACTTCCAGTGAACCGGCGTTTGTTTGGGGCTGGTGCGTGTGCGTTAAGAGACAGAGATGTCAAAGTTCGTAGCAGGTGGTGAAATGTTACCAAAGCTGTCGATCCGATTAGGCCGGATCCGGAAAAGGAAGGAGAAGTGACGCGTAGAGACAGAGGAGCTTTAACTGCCAACATGCGACAAACGCGCAGTAGCTTCAAGGTATTGAGGCGGGGTTTGTGGGCTTTAACCTGAGGTTTTTTCCTCATTTAACAGGAAGTGAGTTGGATGATGGAAAACATTCATTTAGAGTCACAAGACTCCAAATTACAGTAAAAAGGATAAAAATCAGGGACAAAATAGATGAAAGAGAAGAAACGTGGAAGATCTTTGAACCAAAACAACAGCGATGCTGCATGAGACTGTGTGTGTGTGCGCGCGCGTGTGTGTGTGTGTGAGAAAGAGAGAGAGGCTATTGGCATAAACTAGAGCTGGCAGAGCGGAATCAATTACTGACCAGCGAGGATTTTCCCACAAGCTTCAACCGGTGGGAAAACAGGAGCTCCTCCACATGCGTCTGTCTGTGCCTGTGTGTGGTGTGTGTGTGTGTGTGTGTGTGTGTGTGTGTGTGAGTGTGTGTGTGTTGTGTGTGTGACAGATACAGAGAGAAAACTTGTGTCTGAGCATGTTCAGATGTGTGTGCACGTGTTTATGAGTACTCTCAATGGGTGCAAGTGTTAGTGATTACTGCGTGTGTGCATGTTTGTGTGTGTGTGGTGTGGTGTGCCAAAGTCCACATTCTACAAGCAAACTGAGGACATTTTGGATTGTTTGAAGGTTAAGGCTTGGTTTTAAGGTTGGGGTTAGAAGGGTTTTGGTCAGAGTGGGTGGGGGTCAGTTGGGATGGTTGGGGTTTGGGTCAGGAGCTGGAGAACGCATTAGTTCTATGAAAGCCCTCACAAAGATAGGAAGACAAGGATGTGTGTGGGTGTGTGGCCTTCAGGTTCTGTCAGAGAAAGATTTTAACAATATAACAAGCAGGAAGTCTCACCAGACCCACCTGAATATTTAACTGGTGTAGTGTCTCCCTCCCTGTGAGCTGGTCTCCATGGTCATATCTTCACCTCCTCGGGGCAGAACCTGGCACGGGACGGCAGGTTTCACATTATTGTTCTATCTGTGGTTCTAGAATGTTGCATGTGTGTGTTGTTCTTTCATTGGTCTAATTGTTCTGTTCAGTTCTGGACTCTATAGAGGTGCTGCTGCGCTACACTGCCGCAGGAAGCGGTGGAAGGCAGGATAACATTGGCCTGGATTCAGGGCTTGGCGGCCCAGGGGATACTGCCTCTAAAATCCAATCAAGCAGACATCTCGACTCTTGTCATTGTTGGGTGTTACAGCAACGCCGCCTCGGTGACTAGACAGAACCGAGCGAGAGCGAGAGCGAGAGAGCGAGAGAGAAGAGAAGAGAGAGAGAGAGAGATCCCTAAACTCTTCATCCAGAACAACACACTCATGCACACGTTGTGGTTGTTACACACAGAACAGGAATTCACACATTTAAATGACAGGAAATGAAACGTTACGTGGACACAGACAAGATGAAATCTTATGGTTTGTTCTTCACCCCCCCCCTTTAGATTCCTTGTCGTTTGTTCCTCTTCTGTGTATATTTATTGAGCCAGAACAATCAGCAGTCTGACCTTATCACGAGCTCGCACCTTCAGCTGGACAACAGCGGCCACTAGTGGCGATTCGAGGAAGTGTTGTTGTTTCCCAGACGTTCAGCGATAAAAGATCCACTTTAAATGACAAGGCGCGTAATATTAGTGTCAATTAAACTGGAAGCAAATAATTTAATTTTAAATAAGAGTGATAGTTTAGACCAGAATGAACTGGGACCAGTATTATGAGATGGTATCGTTTGTATTACAAAAAAACATACAGGGCATTTTTGCCTTCTTCTTATTTTTGAACGATTATCTGATAATCTCACCTGCTCGGGCCACGTCCGAGTATACACGCAGTGTGTGGTGCTGCCATGTTTGCTGTGTTTGGACGTGGTCTCGGGGGCTCCCTCCCTCTTTATTTCCTCACTTTCTTTCTTTGGACACAGCAGGCCAAAGAAAGCTTCACACTCTCTCCGGTCGGCCGCCCCAGACGGAGCTGCGCAGGAACACCTCTAACAGCCACATTCCTTCGACTCGGACAAACAAAATTCGCTCAAGGATGATCATTAGCGGCGAGCATTTGCTGTGGGTTTGTGTTAAACACCGGAGGTGCTAAATTTACCAAAGGAGAAATATCATCACATTTTGGATGAATGATTAGTGGAGGATTTATACTGATGATTATAGTCTCTAAGAGCAGCCTCTCCACTATTATTCCTGCTTTTACGAACTCAGAAAGTATTGGATAGGACACTTGTTGCCGTGACGTCAGCATGTTTGTGTGTTTTTGACTCACGGTTGTTTCTTACGATTTTGGCATCTCGCTGTTTCCTGAAATGAACAAATGTCAGCACTCTTTTAGCTCATGGAAGGAAAATGATGCCATGTTTCACCACCTGAGAAGACACACACTCACACACACCGACACTACTTACTGGTGTGTGTGGGCATGTTTTGTGTGTGTGGTGTGTGGTGTGTGTGTGTGCTTTTGTCAAGCTCCCGGCGCTGACACAGTAAACTGATATGAGGGGTTCTGAGCGCTCTCTTACACGCACACACACACACACACACACACACACACACACACAACACACACACACACACACACACACCACCACACACTCTACAGAGGGAGAAGAGAGCACTGGAGGAGCCACACTCACACGGAGATTGAGTTACAGCTGAATTAGATCTGAACTGTGGGAACCACCACCTTCTTTTAAACACACACACACACGCGCACACACACACACACACACACAGAGGTGTTGTCACTTGTTGTCATTGCTTGACACCAATGCGACACACGCTGCAGTGATATATATGTGTACACAATGTTGGCACGAGCAAGACCACACTAAGGCACGCACATGCGCGTTCACACACACACACCACACACACACACACACACACCACATAACACACCCACATAAACACACCTCATCATCCCCACATATAGACACGGACTGTCCCTCACAGTCAAACACACACACACCGCACAGCGTCAGAAACACTGATGCTCCAGCATGAGAGCGCGTCTGTTCCTGTGTGATGCGCCTGTGTTCAAACAGACCGAGTCATCTTACCTGGCTCGCAAACAGAATGTGCGTGTGCGCCACAGCACACGTGTGTTAATCTCGTTAGCTCTGGGGGGGGGGGGGTTGGCGGCGGCCCTAAATTAGGCAACTCTGGAGGAGAAAGGAGAAAGACCATCAAAGCACATGCCGGGAGACCCTTCACGTCTTCATTTTTGTTTTCACATGGTAATGCAGGTGTGTGTGTGTGGTGGTGTGTGTGTGTGGTGTGTGTGAAAGAGGGGGGTGAGACGAGTGTGTTGGAACATTTGCTGTAAATAATAGTGAGAGTGGAATGCCACAACACTGCGCCAGCCTGGGCAACAAGCAGAGAGGAGCCCAACAGTCGAGGCGCCCCTCGGTCCCCAAAGGGCAGTTTTCAAGCTGGTGGGGGGCAACCCACAACCCACTAGGGGGCCCCAGCATTATGACAGGGGGCCGTGGAGCTCCTGCAAACAGTGTTTCCACTGTCAAGTTACGGCAGATGGTACTAATTTTAGTACCAACCACCGAGGAGGGTGGTTTGAAAATAAACAATACACAAACAATCTGCAGCACAATAAAAAAATTTTATCTCCTAAAGAGGGCACTGCAAAAAAAAAAGTTCAGGAACCACGGCTAGAGAGAACTGTAAAAATGGCTAACAGCCCGGGGGTAATTAAACAAGGCTGGGGACAAGGACCAGGACAAGGACCAGGACCAGGACAAGGACCAGGACAAGGACCAGGACCAGGTACCACCCTGAAGGTGGCAGCAAATGCACAATTCTGTCTGTGGTATCACAATTGCCCTTCTGGATTTTACAAAGAATTATGGAAGACAACATTAAGAGACACATGAAGACATGTGGGAGTAAAAGAGACAGCAAAAAAGAAAAATGCTGTGAGATGTTTTGTCTCGTTGCCAAGGATGTTCTTCCACATCCCAAAACAGCTGTTTTTCCAAGCAAACAATCAAATACAGCCACAGAACCAAGACCTCATCCAGGCGAGGGAACGCACGTACGAAGCACGTCGAAACCTACAAATTTTCCTTTTTTCCATTTAAAAATTTGATTCACATTTTTCAAACATGAGTTCTACTGACCTGCATTTTTAGGAGGGCCATTTAACCCCAACCACACCACCACTTCAGTATTTTAATCTGATTTTAAGCTTTGATCGGCCCATTGAGGCTTTGATTTTGTAAAAGTAAAGGATTCGAAAGATAAACTAACTGTACTTCGTTGAAAAAAAGCGCCCCCAGAATCCATTAAATCCTTTACGAGTAGTCTAAAAAGTGGATGGTTTGACCTGAAGTTTCCCTAAAACACCATGGAGGCGGGGCTAGTTCCTATTCCGCAGCCCCCACTAGAGGGCAGCTGTGCTGTTTTGTATCATTGAGGTGAAATTAAATTTGGTCAAACAGACCCCACCAGTCACCTCTAAAACCCAATAAAACTGATTCCTGAGCAAATATTTGTTTCCCCTCAACATTTTATCTTCCACTTTTCGCGTAAATCTCGTGGCCTTTCTTTCCAGGCAGGACGGCGGGAAAGATAAGTGCTGCACGGATGCTGAGTGTGAATGTGGCCCACGTGGAGCGACATTAAGCCGCCCTGCTGGGAACACTTTTGACACGAGAGCTCCATTTGTCCGATCGCCGGCGCCGACCCGGTCGCAGCGGGTTTCACTGGAGATAATAGTGATCTGAGGATAATCTTCTCCATTAATGTTTGCTCTCCGTTTGACCCCTGCGTGCCTCACGATGAAGAGAACAGCACTCTCTGTCTACCTCACACACACACACACACACACACACACACACACACGCACGCACACACACACACACACACACACACATTACCTGTCTTTCTTCCTGATTTTTGATGCCCAACCCACAATGACACCAGAAACACCAAGGGAGGGAAAAGGAACAGCAAACAAACTCTCCACAGGCCCGGGGCTCCGGTTTCAGCCTTCCGTCCGCCTGTGGCTGGGGGGCCATGGGAACACAGAGTGCCAAGGGCCTCTGTGTCAATAAGGAGCAGCAGTTCAACACAATGGGGGCCTGCCTGCAGACAACACCGCTGACAGACACCCACACAAAGGAGCCTGTGAATGGGACGGAGGCCCGCGCACGCCCTCGCACGCACGTGAACGAACGAACGAACAACAAACACACACACACACGTGCATCCGCAGGAAAGAATAGAGCAGTGTGTGGTAACCCACAGAGATGATGTTTGAGGGATGCTCACTCTGAACTACAGCAAACTACTGCAGTTATATAATGATGATGATGGAAAAATGAACTGTCATACGTTACCTCTACGTTAGAGAGAAACCATCTAGAGCAACGATGTGATGCACCTCCTCCAGAGCCTCCCGGGTCAGCAGCAGGTTCCTCTGGAGCCACTACCACCCTGCAGATGACCCTATTGGGGTGTGTTTCCCCATGAGGTCGCTGTCCTTTGCAGCCACAACTAGCGGCTAGACGTCTGCTAGCTTGTTGATGACCCTTGGCCCTCTCACTCCTGCCGCCCCCTGCTGTCAGGTATTTAAGGTGCTTGGACTCACCTGCTTGTTCCTCCTACAGTACGGTACATTCCGCAATCCGTCCCTGAGACCTTTAGGACCAAACGCTTCGTGTGGGAATGGCCAGGGCTAAGGCCAGGACTAAGGCCAGGACCAAGGCCAGAACTAAGGCTAGGACTAAGGCCAGGACTAAGGCCAGGACCAAGGCCAGGACTAAGGCCAGGACCAAGGCCAGAACTAAGGCTAGGACTAAGGCCAGGACTAAGGCCAGGAATAAGGCCAGACTAAGGCCAGTACAAGATGGAAAGGAAAGGAGTCTTTATTTGATTTACCAGATATCATTAACTGAGTTAATTCAGTCCATCTTTGTTTAGATAGCGTCTGGTATAATATCTCTACAAACCTGGGCCTGAGCCCTAAACCACCAACAGTCGTGAAGAAAAACTCCCTTTTAACAGGAAGAAACCCTGAGCAGGTCCAGGCTCAAGGGGGGGGGGGGCGATTGCAGCCAAGAGCTAAACTGCAGTTATAGAATGATGATGGGGAAAATGAACTGTCATACGTTACCTCTACGTTAGAGAGAAACCATCTAGAGCAACGATGTGATGCACCTCCTCCAGAGCCTCCCGGGTCAGCAGCAGGTTCCTCTGGAGCCACCACACCCTGCAGCTGACCCTATTGGGGTGTGTTTCCCTGTTAAGGTGCTTGGACTCACCTGCTTGTTCCTCCTACAGTACGGTACATTCCGTAATCAGTCCCTGAGACCTTTAGGAACAAACGCTTCGTGTGGGAATGGCCAGGACAAAAACCATGACTAAGGCCAGGACCAGGGCCAGGACCAAGGCCAGGACTAAGGCCAGGACCAAGGCCAGAACTAAGGCTAGGACTAAGGCCAGGACTAAGGCCAGTACCAAGGCCAGGACCAAGGCCAGCACTAAGGCCAGGACCAAGGCCAGGACTAAGGCTAGGACCAAGGCCAGGACTAAGGCCAAGACTAAGGCCAGAACTAAGGCTAGGACCAAGGCCAGGACTAAGGCTAGGACTAAGGCCAGGACCAAGGCCAGGACTAAGGCCAGGACCAAGGCCAGGACTAAGGCCAGGACCAAGGCCAGAACTAAGGCTAGGACCAAGGCCAGGACTAAGGCCAGGAATAAGGCCAGGACTAAGGCCAGTACAAGATGGAAAGGAAAGGAGTCTTTACTTGATTTACCAGATATCATTAACTGAGTTAATTCAGTCCATCTTTGTTTAGATAGCGTCTGGTATAATATCTCTACAAACCTGGGCCTGAGCCTAAACCACCAACAGTGGTGAAGAAAAACTCCCTTTTAACAGGAAGAAACCTTGAGCAGGTCCAGGCTCAAGGGGAGGGAGGGGGGGGGGGGGGGGGGCGACAGCAGCCAAGAGCTAAACTGCAGTTATATAATGATGATGATGGAAAAATGAACTGTCATACGTTACCTCTACATTAGAGAGAAACCATCTAGAGCAACGATGTGATGCACCTCCTCCAGAGCCTCCCGGGTCAGCAGCAGGTTCCTCTGGAGCCACCACCACCCTGCAGCTGACCCTATTGGGGTGTGTTTCCCTGTTAAGGTGCTTGGACTTACCTGCTTGTTCCTCCTACAGTACGGTACATTCCGTAATCCGTCCCTGAGACCTTTAGGAACAAACGCTTCGTCTCGGGTCAGGAAATAGAGGCAGGTGATTTAGTATTTACTGAAATAAGAAAGGGGGCATTTTAGGGAAACCTGTTCGATTGATTGTTATTTTGCAGTTTGTCTACCTCACTGGGTTTGTACATTACAATACATTAATCCACTATAAAGCTTTGACGTGCACTTTTGGCCTTTCATCATTAGCAAAAGCAAAGTCTTTAAAATACTAGTTTTTACCTTTATTGTGGTGGGAATAACAAAGCAACCTACATTAATAAGAAGGTTTGATGGCTTTAACATATTTTAGAAAAATAAAAGCTTTAAGTGGGAATTGCCAGGACTAAGGCCAGGACCAAGGCCAGGACCAAGGCCAGAACTAAGGCCAGGACCAAGGTCAGGACTAAGGCCAGGACCAAGGCCAGGACTAAGGCCAGGACTAAGGCTATGACTAAGGCCAGGACCAAGGCCAGGACTAAGGCCAGGACTAAGGCCAGGACCAAGGCCAGAACTAAGGCTAGGACCAAGGCCAGGACTAAGGCCAGGAATAAGGCCAGTACAAGATGGAAAGGAAAGGAGTCTTTACTTGATTTACCAGATATCATTAACTGAGTTAATTCAGTCCATCTTTGTTTAGATAGCATCTGGTATAATATCTCTACAAACCTGGGCCTGAGCCCTAAACCACCAACAGTGGTGAAGAAAAACTCCCTTTTAACAGGAAGAAACCTTGAGCAGGTCCAGGCTCAGGGGGCTGGAGGGAAGGGGGGTGTCGATTGCAGCCAAGAGCTAAACTGCAGTTATATAATGATGATGATGGAAAAATGAACTGTCATACGTTACCTCTACGTTAGAGAAAACCATCTAGAGCAACGATGTGATGCACCTCCTCCAGAGCCTCCCGGGTCAGCAGCAGGTTCCTCTGGAGCCACCACCACCCTGCAGCTGACCCTATTGGGGGTGTTTCCCTGTTAAGTGCTTGGACTCACCTGCTTGTTCCTCCTACAGTACAGTACATTCGTAATCAGTCCCTGAGACCTTTAGGACCAAACGCTTCGTGTGGGAATGGCCAGGACAAAAGCCATGACTAAGGCCAGGACCAGGGCCAGGACCAAGGCCAGGACTAAGGCCAGGACCAAGGCCAGAACTAAGGCTAGGACTAAGGCCAGGACTAAGGCCAGGACTAAGGCCAGTACCAAGGCCAGGACCAAGGCCAGCACTAAGGCCAGGACCAAGGCCAGGACTAAGGCCAAGACTAAGGCCAGAACTAAGGCTAGGACCAAGGCCAGGACTAAGGCTAGGACTAAGGCCAGGACCAAGGCCAGGACTAAGGCCAGGACCAAGGCCAGGACTAAGGCCAGGACCAAGGCCAGAACTAAGGCTAGGACCAAGGCCAGGACTAAGGCCAAGACTAAGGCCAGAACTAAGGCTAGGACCAAGGCCGCCAGGACTAAGGTAGGACTAAGGCCAGGACCAAGGCCAGGACTAAGGCCAGGACCAAGGCCAGGAAAGGCCAGGACCAAGGCCAGAACTAAGGCTAGGACCAAGGCCAGGACTAAGGCCAGGAATAAGGCCAGGACTAAGGCCAGTACAAGATGGAAAGGAAAGGAGTCTTTACTTGATTTACCAGATATCATTAACTGAGTTAATTCAGTCCATCTTTGTTTAGATAGCGTCTGGTATAATATCTCTACAAACCTGGGCCTGAGCCCTAAACCACCAACAGTGGTGAAGAAAAACTCCCTTTTAACAGGAAGAAACCTTGAGCAGGTCCAGGCTCAAGGGGAGGGAGGGGGGGGGGGGGGGGGCGACAGCAGCCAAGAGCTAAACTGCAGTTATATAATGATGATGATGGAAAAAAGAACTGTCATACGTTACCTCTACGTTAGAGAGAAACCATCTAGAGCAACGATGTGATGCACCTCCTCCAGAGCCTCCCGGGTCAGCAGCAGGTTCCTCTGGAGCCACCACCACCCTGCAGCTGACCCTATTGGGGTGTGTTTCCCTGTTAAGGTGCTTGGACTCGCCTGCTTGTTCCTCCTACAGTACAGTACATTCCGTAATCAGTCCCTGAGACCTTAGGACCAAACGCTTCGTGTGGGAATGGCCAGGACAAAAGCCATGACTAAGGCCAGGACCAGGGCCAGGACCAAGGCCAGGACCAAGGCCAGCACTAAGGCCAGGACCAAGGCCAGGACCAAGGCCAGGACTAAGGCCAAGACTAAGGCCAGAACTAAGGCTAGGACCAAGGCCAGGACTAAGGCTAGGACTAAGGCCAGGACCAAGGCCAGGACTAAGGCCAGGACCAAGGCCAGGCCTAAGGCCAGGACCAAGGCCAGAACTAAGGCTAGGACCAAGGCCAGGACTAAGGCCAGGATAAGGCCAGGACTAAGGCCAGGACCAAGGCCAGGACTAAGGCCAGGACCAAGGCCAGAACTAAGGCTAGGACCAAGGCCAGGACTAAGGCCAGGAATAAGGCCAGGACTAAGGCCAGTACAAGATGGAAAGGAAAGGAGTCTTTACTTGATTTACCAGATATCATTAACTGAGTTAATTCAGTCCATCTTTGTTTAGATAGCGTCTGGTATAATATCTCTACAAACCTGGGCCTGAGCCCTAAACCACCAACAGTGGTGAAGAAAACTCCCTTTTAACAGGAAGAAACCTTGAGCAGGTCCAGGCTCAAGGGGGGGGACAGCGGGGGGGGGGGGGGGGCAACAGCAGCCAAGAGCTAAACTGCAGTTATATAATGATGATGATGGAAAAATGAACTGTCATACGTTACCTCTACGTTAGAGAGAAACCATCTAGAGCAACGATGTGATGCACCTCCTCCAGAGCCTCCCGGGTCAGCAGCAGGTTCCTCTGGAGCCACCACCACCCTGCAGCTGACCCTATTGGGGGTGTGTTTCCCTGTTAAGGTGCTTGGACTTACCTGCTTGTTCCTCCTACAGTACGGTACATTCCGTAATCCGTCCCTGAGACCTTAGGAACAAACGCTTCGTCTCGGGTCAGGATAGAGGCAGGTGTGAGGTGATTTAGTATTTACTGAAATAAGAAAGGGGGCATTTTTAGGGAAACCTTTCGATTGATTGTTATTTTGCAGTTTGTCTACCTCACTGGTTTGTACATTACAATACATTAATCCACTATAAAGCTTTGACGTGCACTTTTGGCCTTTCATCATTTAGCAAAAGCAAAGTCTTTAAAATACTAGTTTTACCTTTATTGTGGTGGGAATAACAAAGCAACCTACATTAATAAGAAGGTTTGATGGAACATATTAGAAAAATAAAAGCTTTAAGTGGGAATTGCCAGGACTAAGGCCAGGACCAAGGCACAGGACCAAGGCCAGAACTAAGGCCAGGACCAAGGTCAGGACTAAGGCCAGGACCAAGGCCAGGACTAAGGCCAGGACTAAGGCTATGACTAAGGCCAGGACCAGGCCAGGACTAAGGCCAGGACTAAGGCCAGGACCAAGGCCAGAACTAAGGCTAGGACCAGGCCAGGACTAAGGCCAGGAATAAGGCCAGTACAAGATGGAAAGGAAAGGAGTCTTTACTTGATTTACCAGATATCATTAACTGAGTTAATTCAGTCCATCTTGTTTAGATAGCATCTGGTATAATATCTCTACAAACCTGGGCCTGAGCCCTAAACCACCAACAGTGGTGAAGAAAAACTCCCTTTTAACAGGAAGAAACCTTGAGCAGGTCCAGGCTCAGGGGGCTGGAGGGAAGGGGGGTGTCGATTGCAGCCAAGAGCTAAACTGCAGTTATATAATGATGATGATGGAAAAATGAACTGTCATACGTTACCTCTCGTTAGAGAGAAACCATCTAGAGCAACGATGTGATGCACCTCCTCAGAGCCTCCCGGGTCAGCAGCAGGTTCCTCTGGAGCCACCACCACCCTGCAGCTGACCCTTGGGGGTGTGTTTCCCTGTTAAGGTGCTTGGACTCACCTGCTTGTTCCTCCTACAGTACAGTACATTCCGTAATCAGTCCCTGAGACCTTTAGGAACAAACGCTTCGTGTGGGAATGGCCAGGACAAAACCATGACTAAGGCCAGGACCAGGGCCAGGACCAAGGCCAGGACTAAGGCCAGGACCAAGGCCAGAACTAAGGCTAGGACTAAGGCCAGGACTAAGGCCAGTACCAAGGCCAGGACCAAGGCCAGCACTAAGGCCAGGACCAAGGCCAGGACTAAGGCTAGGACCAAGGCCAGGACTAAGGCCAAGACTAAGGCCAGAACTAAGGCTAGGACCAAGGCCAGGACTAAGGCTAGGACTAAGGCCAGGACCAAGGCCAGGACTAAGGCCAGGACCAAGGCCAGGACTAAGGCCAGGACCAAGGCCAGAACTAAGGCTAGGACCAAGGCCAGGACTAAGGCCAGGAATAAGGCCAGGACTAAGGCCAGTACAAGATGGAAAGGAAAGGAGTCTTTACTTGATTTACCAGATATCATTAACTGAGTTAATTCAGTCCATCTTTGTTTAGATAGCGTCTGGTATAATATCTCTACAAACCTGGGCCTGAGCCCTAACCACCAACAGTGGTGAAGAAAAACTCCCTTTTAACAGGAAGAAACCTTGAGCAGGTCCAGGCTCAAGGGGAGGGAGGGGGGGGGGGGGGGGCGACAGCAGCCAAGAGCTAACTGCAGTTATATAATGATGATGATGGAAAAATGAACTGTCATACGTTACCTCTACGTTAGAGAAAACCATCTAGAGCAACGATGTGATGCACTCCTCCAGAGCCTCCGGGTCAGCAGCAGGTTCCTCTGGAGCCACCACCACCCTGCAGCTGACCCTATGGGGTGTGTTTCCCTGTTAAGGTGCTTTGACTCACCTGCTTGTTCCTCCTACAGTACAGTACATTCCGTAATCAGTCACTGAGACCTTTAGGACCAAACGCTTGTGTGGGAATGGCCAGGACAAAAGCCATGACTAAGGCCAGGACCAGGGCCAGGACCAGGCCAGGACTAAGGCCAGGACCAAGGCCAGAACTAAGGCTAGGACTAAGGCCAGGACTAAGGCCAGGACTAAGGCCAGTACCAAGGCCAGGACCAAGGCCAGCACTAAGGCCAGGACCAAGGCCAGGACTAAGGCCAAGACTAAGGCCAGAACTAAGGCTAGGACCAAGGCCAGGACTAAGGCTAGGACTAAGGCCAGGACCAAGGCCAGGACTAAGGCCAGGACCAAGGCCAGGACTAAGGCCAGGACCAAGGCCAGAACTAAGGCTAGGACCAAGGCCAGGACTAAGGCCAAGACTAAGGCCAGAACTAAGGCTAGGACCAAGGCCAGGACTAAGGCTAGGACTAAGGCCAGGACCAAGGCCAGGACTAAGGCCAGGACCAAGGCCAGGCCTAAGGCCAGGACCAAGGCCAGAACTAAGGCTAGGACCAAGCCAGGACTAAGGCCAGGAATAAGGCCAGGACTAAGGCCAGGACCAAGGCCAGGACTAAGGCCAGGACCAAGGCCAGAACTAAGGCTAGGACCAAGGCCAGGACTAAGGCCAGGAATAAGGCCAGGACTAAGGCCAGTACAAGATGGAAAGGAAAGGAGTCTTTACTTGATTTACCAGATATCATTAACTGAGTTAATTCAGTCCATCTTTGTTTAGATAGCGTCTGGTAAATATCTCTACAAACCTGGGCCTGAGCCCTAAACCACCAACAGTGGTGAAGAAAAACTCCCTTTTAACAGGAGAAGAAACCTTGAGCAGGTCCAGGCTCAAGGGGAGGGAGGGGGGGGGCGACAGCAGCCAAGAGCTAAACTGCAGTTATATAATGATGATGATGGAAAAATGAACTGTCATACGTTACCTCTACGTTAGAGAGAAACCATCTAGAGCAACGATGTGATGCACCTCCTCCAGAGCCTCCCGGGTCAGCAGCAGGTTCCTCTGGAGCCACCACCACCTGCAGCTGACCCTATTGGGGTGTGTTTCCCTGTTAAGGTGCTTGGACTTACCTGCTTGTTCCTCCTACAGTACGGTACATTCCGTAATCCGTCCTGAGACCTTTAGGAACAAACGCTTCGTCTCGGGTCAGGAAATAGAGGCAGGTGATTTAGTATTTACTGAAATAAGAAAGGGGGCATTTTTAGGGAAACCTGTTCGATTGATTGTTATTTTGCAGTTTGTCTACCTCACTGGGTTTGTACATTACAATACATTAATCCACTATAAAGCTTTGACGTGCACTTTTGGCCTTTCATCATTTAGCAAAAGCAAAGTCTTTAAAATACTAGTTTTTACCTTTATTGTGGTGGGAATAACAAAGCAACCTACATTAATAAGAAGGTTTGATGGCTTTAACATATTTTAGAAAAATAAAAGCTTTAAGTGGGAATTGCCAGGACTAAGGCCAGGACCAAGGCCAGGACCAAGGCCAGAACTAAGGCCAGGACCAAGGTCGGACTAAGGCAGGACCAAGGCCAGGACTAAGGCCAGGACTAAGGCTATGACTAAGGCCAGGACCAAGGCCAGGACTAAGGCCAGGACTAAGGCCAGGACCAAGGCCAGAACTAAGGCTAGGACCAAGGCCAGGACTAAGGCCAGGAATAAGGCCAGTACAAGATGGAAAGGAAAGGAGTCTTTACTTGATTTACCAGATATCATTACTGAGTTCAGTCCATCTTGTTTAGATAGCATCTGGTATAATCTCTCTACAAACCTGGGCCTGAGCCCTAAACCACCAACAGTGGTGAAGAAAACTCCCTTTTAACAGAAGAAACCTTGAGCAGGTCCAGGCTCAGGGGGCTGGAGGAAGGGGGGTGTCGATTGCAGCCAAGAGCTAAACTGCAGTTATATAATGATGATGATGGAAAAATGAACTGTCATACGTTACCTCTACGTTAGAGAGAAACCATCTAGAGCAACGATGTGATGCACCTCCTCCAGAGCCTCCCGGGTCAGCAGCAGGTTCCTCTGGAGCCACCACCACCCTGCAGCTGACCCTATTGGGGTGTGTTTCCCTGTTAAGGTGCTTGGACTCACCTGCTTGTTCCTCCTACAGTACAGTACATTCCGTAATCAGTCCCTGAGACCTTTAGGACCAAACGCTTCGTGTGGGAATGGCCAGGACAAAAGCCATGACTAAGGCCAGGACCAGGGCCAGGACCAAGGCCAGGACCAAGGCCAGCACTAAGGCCAGGACCAAGGCCAGGACCAAGGCCAGGACTAAGGCCAAGACCAAGGCCAGAACTAAGGCCAGGACCAAGGCCAGGACTAAGGCCAGGACCAAGGCCAGGACTAAGGCCAGGACCAAGGCCAGGACTAAGGCCAGGACCAAGGCCAGAACTAAGGCTAGGACCAAGGCCAGGACTAAGGCCAGGAATAAGGCCAGGACTAAGGCCAGGACCAAGGCCAGGACTAAGGCCAGGACCAAGGCCAGAACTAAGGCTAGGACCAAGGCCAGGACTAAGGCCAGGAATAAGGCCAGGACTAAGGCCAGTACAAGATGGAAAGGAAAGGAGAGTCTTTACTTGATTTACCAGATATCATTAACTGAGTTAATTCAGTCCATCTTTGTTTAGATAGCGTCTGGTATAATATCTCTACAAACCTGGGCCTGAGCCCTAAACCACCAACAGTGGTGAAGAAAAACTCCCTTTTAACAGGAAGAAACCTTGAGCAGGTCCAGGCTCAAGGGGAGGGAGGGGGGGGGGCGACAGCAGCCAAGAGCTAAACTGCAGTTATATATGATGATGATGGAAAAATGAACTGTCATACGTTACCTCTACGTTAGAGAGAAACCATCTAGAGCAACGATGTGATGCACCTCCTCCAGAGCCTCCCGGGTCAGCAGCAGGTTCCTCTGGAGCCACCACCACCCTGCAGCTGACCCTATTGGGGTGTGTTTCCCTGTTAAGGTGCTTGGACTTACCTGCTTGTTCCTCCTACAGTACGGTACATTCCGTAATCCGTCCCTGAGACCTTTAGGAACAAACGCTTCGTCTCGGGTCAGGAAATAGAGGCAGGTGATTTAGTATTTACTGAAATAAGAAAGGGGGCATTTTTAGGGAAACCTGTTCGATTGATTGTTATTTTGCAGTTTGTCTACCTCACTGGGTTTGTACATTACAATACATTAATCCACTATAAAGCTTTGACGTGCACTTTTGGCCTTTCATCATTTAGCAAAAGCAAAGTCTTTAAAATACTAGTTTTTACCTTTATTGTGGTGGGAATAACAAAGCAACCTACATTAATAAGAAGGTTTGATGGCTTTAACATATTTTAGAAAAATAAAAGCTTTAAGTGGGAATTGCCAGGACTAAGGCCAGGACCAAGGCCAGGACCAAGGCCAGAACTAAGGCCAGGACCAAGGTCAGGACTAAGGCCAGGACCAAGGCCAGGACTAAGGCCAGGACTAAGGCTATGACTAAGGCCAGGACCAAGGCCAGGACTAAGGCCAGGACTAAGGCCAGGACCAAGGCCAGAACTAAGGCTAGGACCAAGGCCAGGACTAAGGCCAGGAATAAGGCCAGTACAAGATGGAAAGGAAAGGAGTCTTTACTTGATTTACCAGATATCATTAACTGAGTTAATTCAGTCCATCTTTGTTTAGATAGCATCTGGTATAATATCTCTACAAACCTGGGCCTGAGCCCTAAACCACCAACAGTGGTGAAGAAAAACTCCCTTTAACAGGAAGAAACCTTGAGCAGGTCCAGGCTCAGGGGCTGGAGGGAAGGGGGGTGTCGATTGCAGCCAAGAGCTAAACTGCAGTTATATAATGATGATGATGGAAAAATGAACTGTCATACGTTACCTCTACGTTAGAGAGAAACCATCTAGAGCAACGATGTGATGCACCTCCTCCAGAGCCTCCCGGGTCAGCAGCAGGTTCCTCTGGAGCCACCACCACCCTGCAGCTGACCCTATTGGGGTGTGTTTCCCTGTTAAGGTGCTTGGACTCACCTGCTTGTTCCTCCTACAGTACAGTACATTCCGTAATCAGTCCCTGAGACCTTTAGGACCAAACGCTTCGTGTGGGAATGGCCAGGACAAAAGCCATGACTAAGGCCAGGACCAGGGCCAGGACCAAGGCCAGGACTAAGGCCAGGACCAAGGCCAGACTAAGGCTAGGACTAAGGCCAGGACTAAGGCCAGGACTAAGGCCAGGACTAAGGCCAGTACCAAGGCCAGGACCAAGGCCAGCATAAGGCCAGGACCAAGGCCAGGACCAAGGCCAGGACTAAGGCCAAGACTAAGGCCAGAACTAAGGCTAGGACCAAGGCCAGGACTAAGGCTAGGACTAAGGCCAGGACCAAGGCCAGGACTAAGGCCAGGACCAAGGCCAGGACTAAGGCCAGGACCAAGGCCAGAACTAAGGCTAGGACCAAGGCCAGGACTAAGGCCAGGAATAAGGCCAGGACTAAGGCCAGGACCAAGGCCAGGACTAAGGCCAGGACCAAGGCCAGAACTAAGGCTAGGACCAAGGCCAGGACTAAGGCCAGGAATAAGGCCAGGACTAAGGCCAGTACAAGATGAAAGGAAAGGAAGGAGTCTTTACTTGATTTACCAGATATCATTAACTGAGTTAATTCAGTCCATCTTTGTTTAGATAGCGTCTGGTATAATATCTCTACAAACCTGGGCCTGAGCCCTAAACCACCAACAGTGGTGAAGAAAAACTCCCTTTTAACGAAGAAAACCTTGAGCAGGTCCAGGCTCAAGGGGAGGGAGGGGGGGGGGCGACAGCAGCCAAGAGCTAAACTGCAGCAGTTATATAATGATGATGATGGAAAAATGAACTGTCATACGTTACCTCTACGTTAGAGAGAAACCATCTAGAGCAACGATGTGATGCACCTCCTCCAGAGCCTCCCGGGTCAGCAGCAGGTTCCTCTGGAGCCACCACCACCCTGCAGCTGACCCTATTGGGGTGTGGTTTCCCTGTTAAGGTGCTTGGACTTACCTGCTTGTTCCTCCTACAGTACGGTACATTCCGTAATCCGTCCCTGAGACCTTTAGGAACAAACGCTTCGTCTCGGGTCAGGAAATAGAGGCAGGTGATTTAGTATTTACTGAAATAAGAAAGGGGGCATTTTTAGGGAAACCTGTTCGATTGATTGTTATTTTGCAGTTTGTCTACCTCACTGGGTTTGTACATTACAATACATTAATCCACTATAAAGCTTTGACGTGCACTTTTGGCCTTTCATCATTTAGCAAAAGCAAAGTCTTTAAAATACTAGTTTTTACCTTTATTGTGGGGGAATAACAAAGCAACCTACATTAATAAGAAGGTTTGATGGCTTTAACATATTTTAGAAAAATAAAAGCTTTAAGTGGGAATTGCCAGGACTAAGGCCAGGACCAAGGCCAGGACCAAGGCCAGAACTAAGGCCAGGACCAAGGTCAGGACTAAGGCCAGGACCAAGGCCAGGACTAAGGCCAGGACTAAGGCTATGACTAAGGCCAGGACCAAGGCCAGGACTAAGGCCAGGACTAAGGCCAGGACCAAGGCCAGAACTAAGGCTAGGACCAAGGCCAGGACTAAGGCCAGGAATAAGGCCAGTACAAGATGGAAAGGAAAGGAGTCTTTACTTGATTTACCAGATATCATTAACTGAGTTAATTCAGTCCATCTTTGTTTAGATAGCATCTGGTATAATATCTCTACAAACCTGGGCCTGAGCCCTAAACCACCAACAGTGGTGAAGAAAAACTCCCTTTTAACAGAAGAAGAAACCTTGAGCAGGTCCAGGCTCAGGGGGCTGGAGGGAAGGGGGGGTGTCGATTGCAGCCAAGAGCTAAACTGCAGTTATATAATGATGATGATGGAAAAATGAACTGTCATACGTTACCTCTACGTTAGAGAGAAACCATCTAGAGCAACGATGTGATGCACCTCCTCCAGAGCCTCCCGGGTCAGCAGCAGGTTCCTCTGGAGCCACCACCACCCTGCAGCTGACCCTATTGGGGTGTGTTTCCCTGTTAAGGTGCTTGGACTCACCTGCTTGTTCCTCCTACTACAGTACATTCCGTAATCAGTCCCTGAGACCTTTAGGACCAAACGCTTCGTGTGGAATGGCCAGGACAAAAGCCATGACTAAGGCCAGGACCAGGGCCAGGACCAAGGCCAGGACTAAGGCCAGGACCAAGGCCAGAACTAAGGCTAGGACTAAGGCCAGGACTAAGGCCAGTACCAAGGCCAGGACCAAGGCCAGCACTAAGGCCAGGACCAAGGCCAGGACTAAGGCCAAGACTAAGGCCAGAACTAAGGCTAGGACCAAGGCCAGGACTAAGGCTAGGACTAAGGCCAGGACCAAGGCCAGGACTAAGGCCAGGACCAAGGCCAGGACTAAGGCCAGGACCAAGGCCAGAACTAAGGCTAGGACCAAGGCCAGGACTAAGGCCAGGAATAAGGCCAGGACTAAGGCCAGGACCAAGGCCAGGACTAAGGCCAGGACCAAGGCCAGAACTAAGGCTAGGACCAAGGCCAGGACTAAGGCCAGGAATAAGGCCAGGACTAAGGCCAGTACAAGATGGAAAGGAAAGGAGTCTTTACTTGATTTACCAGATATCATTAACTGAGTTAATTCAGTCCATCTTTGTTTAGATAGCGTCTGGTATAATATCTCTACAAACCTGGGCCTGAGCCCTAAACCACCAACAGTGGTGAAGAAAAACTCCCTTTTAACAGGAAGAAACCTTGAGCAGGTCCAGGCTCAAGGGGAGGGGGGGGGGGGGGGGGGGGGGGGGGGGGCGACAGCAGCCAAGATAAATAATATAAACTGCAGTTATATAATGATGATGATGGAAAAATGAACTGTCATACGTTACCTCTACGTTAGAGAGAAACCATCTAGAGCAATGATGTGATGCACCTCCTCCAGAGCCTCCCGGGTCAGCAGCAGGTTCCTCTGGAGCCACCACCACCCTGCAGCTGACCCTATTGGGGTGTGTTTCCCTGTTAAGGTGCTTGGACTTACCTGCTTGTTCCTCCTACAGTACGGTACATTCCGTAATCCGTCCCTGAGACCTTTAGGAACAAACGCTTCGTCTCGGGTCAGGAAATAGAGGCAGGTGATTTAGTATTTACTGAAATAAGAAAGGGGGCATTTTTAGGGAACCTGTTCGATTGATTGTTATTTTGCAGTTTGTCTACCTCACTGGGTTTGTACATTACAATACATTAATCCACTATAAAGCTTTGACGTGCACTTTTGGCCTTTCATCATTTAGCAAAAGCAAAGTCTTTAAAATACTAGTTTTTACCTTTATTGTGGTGGGAATAACAAAGCAACCTACATTAATAAGAAGGTTTGATGGCTTTAACATATTTTAGAAAAATAAAAGCTTTAAGTGGGAATTGCCAGGACTAAGGCCAGGACCAAGGCCAGGACCAAGGCCAGAACTAAGGCCAGGACCAAGGTCAGGACTAAGGCCAGGACCAAGGCCAGGACTAAGGCCAGGACTAAGGCTATGACTAAGGCCAGGACCAAGGCCAGGACTAAGGCCAGGACTAAGGCCAGGACCAAGGCCAGAACTAAGGCTAGGACCAAGGCCAGGACTAAGGCCAGGACTAAGGCCAGGACCAAGGCCAGAACTAAGGCTAGGACTAAGGCCAGGACTAAGGCCAGGACTAAGGCCAGTACAAGATGGAAAGGAAAGGAGTCTTTACTTGATTTACCAGATATCATTAACTGAGTTAATTCAGTCCATCTTTGTTTAGATAGCGTCTGGTATAATATCTCTACAAACCTGGGCCTGAGCCCTAAACCACCAACAGTGGTGAAGAAAAACCCTTTTAACAGGAAGAAACCTTGAGCAGGTCCAGGCTCAAGGGGAGGGAGGGGGGGGGCGACAGCAGCCAAGAGCTAAACTGCAGTTATATAATGATGATGATGGAAAAATGAACTGTCATACGTTACCTCTACGTTAGAGAGAAACCATCTAGAGCAACGATGTGATGCACCTCCTCCAGAGCCTCCCGGGTCAGCAGCAGGTTCCTCTGGAGCCACCACCACCCTGCAGCTGACCCTATTGGGGTGTGTTTCCCTGTTAAGGTGCTTGGACTCACCTGCTTGTTCCTCCTACAGTACGGTACATTCCGTAATCCGTCCCTGAGACCTTTAGGAACAAACGCTTCGTCTCGGGTCAGGAAATAGAGGCAGTTGATTTAGTATTTACTGAAATAAGAAAGGGGGCATTTTTAGGGAAACCTGTTCGATTGATTGTTATTATGTAGTTTGTCTACCTCACTGGGTTTGTACATTACAATACATTAATCCACTATAAAGCTTTGACGTGCACTTTTGGCCTTTCATCATTTAGCAAAAGCAAAGTCTTTAAAATACTAGTTTTTACCTTTATTGTGGTGGGAATAACAAAGCAACCTACATTAATAAGGTTTGATGGTTTTAACATATTGTAGAAAAATAAAAGCTTTAAGTGGGAATGGAGCAAGGTGATGGGTTACACATACTCCTTGATGGTAACAGTACCTTTTTTTAAATAAAATAAAAACCAACACATTAGTAATTAATTCCTTCCTCCTGTAGTTGGGTACTGTGACATGGTTCTTCAATGGTTTTTCAGTGAGACACATTATCCGACAACGGAATCCAGTTCGAGCGAACACGGCCCGTTTTCCAGCAGCATTGCCTGGATCGAATCATTTGAAAATATTGATTGATGACATTTAAAGCATTAAGATATTTTAAGGTATTTCATAGTTTAAAATGAATCGTCTCCGCCTGCTTTTACCTAAACAAACCATTTGGAGCTGATAAATTACATCACAATTTCAAATGTTCTGACCTGAAGTTGTTCACTGATGGAACGAGTCTCCACTGGCAGGGAACTGCTGCCCCCTGCTGGCAGACCAGGGAACGCGTCATCCCAGATCTGACCAGCAGGTGGCAGAGTGCTGGTTCTGAAGAGTGTGTGTGTTCGGGGGGTCGGCTTCTTGCCGGTGACGTCACAGGCTTTTCACAGGTGGATTATCTGGCCTTTCTGCTGGAGGAGACCCACATTCAGACCTCTGCACAGTTGTTTGCCTGCCTTTAAATCCTGGGGTCCAGCTGGACCGCTCTAGGACCTTCACACCATTGTTCCAAAGCCATTCCTGTCCAGTCTTTTGGGTGGGGGGGGGGGGGGTGAACCTTTGGCCCAGCCTGAGGTCCTGAAAGCTGTAGATCAGGTTTCCCCAGAGGTTCCTCCTGATGGGAACATTACTGCCTTTCCAAAGTTGACCCGTCCAAGAAAAACAGCCATTCTGGAGAACCTTCACGAGCCGTTGTCACATTGTGTGTGTGTGTGTGTGTGTGTGTGGGGGGGGGGGGAATAGACCACCAGCAGTCTCACACAATCACGTCCGACATCAGGTGTGGAGAGAGACCAGAAAGGGACCAAAGCATCAGAGCAATATCAAAGTTTTATTCGTAAAATGTAGTATAGAGGAACAGTAGTACAATTCAGAAAGCAAAAGGAGAATGTAGTTCCATCGTTGAAAACCTTCCGATAAAAACGTAAAAAGATTAACCTGACTGTTTTGTGTTCAGAGGGCACCGAGGTCGCGGCCCCGAGTTTTGCATCGCTGTTAAAAGTCCGAGAGACGTTGAAAAATACAACCTTTTTGCAACGGCGTAAAAAAATACAGCTGGGGAGGGAAAAGAAAAACCAGGAAAAAAAAAATCTCTGCTTTACATCTGTAGTGTTTTTTTGTTTTTTTTTCTCCTTTCTTTGTTGTCCATATAACAAATACAGCATAAAATTTGAGTTTCATTCATTACAGTAAAATCAGTAGGATGGTAAATAGTATCAAAAGAACGAACAGGATGGCGTGATGAACGAGCACAGAACAGACAGAAGGTTAAAGGTCACGGAAACAAACCGCCGCGTCGGGAGCTGACTGCTAATCCTCTCATTAAATAATAGATTCTCCGTATATATATATATTTCTTATATAGATCTCAACATATATATATATATATATATAACCATTATATAACCCCTTGCACAGTGATTTAAAGGTAAAAGTGACACAAAGAGGCCGACCGCTCTACGCGTGCAGGCGCCTCCTCCCAGGGAGACGGGGAAGCTGCACACCTGTACGACGAGCACACCTGTACGACGAGCACGTCAGCACATACGGCACGTTCCACTGCATATGAACAGGTACTGCTGTTCCGAGGTCTCGACCCGCAAACAATCCGTGTTTGGTGAGGAAATATGTGCTTAAGGAAAGGAAGGAGGGGAGAAATTCAAAGGTGGATCCCGGGTAAAGTGAATGATTCTGTAGCATCGACACGTTTCAAAAACAAAGAAAAGAAAAGCTCAACTATTACAGACAAACTTCTACACTAAAGCAAGTTCTCACCTGGCTTTCTCATACATTAAACTTCAACAATTAAAAACAACAATTTTGGTTGGACAAGTAGAAATTAACAGTCTTGATTGCATTTTGGAGTCAATATATATAATATTAAATAACAAACAAGTCTAATAAAAAAAAAAGATGCTCATTTGGAAGAGAGACGAGTTTTAACCGCGCGCTTTCAACAGAAGCGAAGAGACACAAAAGCAAAACGTATTTTCATGAACGCAATAGTAAGTGCATGTCTATGAGGCGCCATAGAGCTTCACCTTTTGTGGAACAAAGTGTTTTTCTACCTGGCAGACCTAAAAAAAAAAAAGAATAAAACAAACCAAAAAAAAACAAAACCAACTTGTCACAAATTAAACTGACATTTTCTAGACTTTTAAACCAAAAAAAAATGGAGTTTCAGACTGACGGCATCATGACTTTCTACACACAACCTCCCCTCACAACCCAGATTCAAGTGATTCAATATATATATATAGATATATATAAACTGTATTTACCATAGAATTAGTACCAAATATAAACAAACTAGGTCATGGTGTCCACGTAGGTCCTCGGGTCAAACATGTACTGCCGGTAGTTCTACAAAAATGGTATGTGTGAGTGTATCAAATTAAATAAAAGCTTTAAAAAAGATGGCAAAAGCATACCTGATAGTCGCCATAGCACAACAGTGTTCTACAGTTGATTACATGTCTATAACTGAGTCAGTTGAAGCTTCTATGATTATAAACATCATATAGAGCCTGTAGGTCCAGTATTCTGCGACAAGCATTACAGCATTAAACGTTTCCGTCATTTGGCAAATTCAAGCTTTAAGTGAAAGTCAAAATGCTTTTGTTTAATAATAATAATATTAATAGTAAAGTGTTACTGTGACGCTGTGATTTGTATAAAGCTAACAATAATATTTCCCCTTGTACTTTTGCTATTTTTTTTTTCTCATAAAAAAAAAAATTAAACTTTTTTTTTTCTTTTTAAAGCATATTCAGTAGTTTTTGTCTCCTGCTAAATCTTGGTGTGCTGTCTGTTTGGCACAATATTGCAGCCCTCTTAAATTAATCATAAATATGGCTGTGATACATTAAAGTCACAAAACAGATTATTTTGGTTCCAAGATTTGCGCAGGGATAGAAAAAAAAAAAAAAAAGAGAGAAAAGAATATTGAGCGCACCTAAACAGGATCTACGGAGCGAGACGGAGACAAAACAAATCTTCCTCTGGACGAACGCGCTCTTTTTCCCGCGCACGTCTACAAGCACCGAGCAGGATCTTAGATTGTGCAGAAAAACGCCGCATTTCTGCCTGCAGACAAAAACAGAAACGACAATTATAGCATTTGATAAGACCATAATAAGCTCTCTTTATAAATTAAATAATTAACATTTCACTTTTAGATGATTGGCCTAACCCCCCCCTACACCGCTGTGCCCCCCACCCCCCCAGTAGGAAATAAAATACATCAAAAAACCTGATTTATCTTATCATTTGTCATTCTTAATCTTTCTCTTGTGGGAGTTTGGCCCATCGTTGGACACGTGTTAATAATAATAATGATAAAGATAATAATAATAATAAAATCTGTACATCATGGAGTTCCCACACTATCAAAGCTTTTTTTTTCTCCTCTTTTTTTAAAACTCATCTCTTTGTTATAAACACAATTAAGTAACCTTAAGGTTTGATAGCACTTTGGAGTTGATTGTTTACCAGCTAGTTTCAGAATACATATATATTAAACATCAACTTTTTTTTCTTTTTTTTTTTTGTTTAAATTTGTTTCTCAAGCTTGTGAAAATTCTCAGTCTTCTTCCCGGGCGGCGCCGTTTTTGCCCTGTGCCCAGTTTGATTGGTCGTTGTCGTTGGCGTCCTCCCCCTCCAGGTCCTCCCCGTCCTCGCCCTCGAAGTCTTCGTCGCGGGGGAACTCCAGGCCCTCCAGGCCCTCCTGGGTGGCCTGGTGCGAGTCGGCGCAGTCGGCGCACACGCCGTAGCGCCGCGAGCCGTGGCGGATGCCCACGCTGGCGGCGAGCATGAAGATCTTCTTGCACACCATGCACTTGTACTTCTTGTCCTTCTTGTGCACCTTTTAGAGGGAGAGCAAGGTTTTGGGATTAAACAAGCCGCGTCCCGGGATCCCACATGACCGAATGTTGCGTCACATGTTTCACCGGCCAAGCATCTAAACTAACCCGCCCCCCTTTTTGTACCACTCGGTGAGAGCCTCCATCAAAACTCCCCATTCTGGGAAAGGGATAGACACCGAAACATTTCTGCCTTGTATCCGACGGCGGCGATGCCCTGAACCTGGGGAGGGAAGAGGGCGCACTCACCAGGGAATGTCTCTTGACGTGCTCGCGGCGGGTGAACAGCTTGCCACAGATGTCGCAGCTGAAGGAGCGCACGCCCGAGTGGATGATCAGGTGCCTCTTCAGGGTGCGCCGGTGCTTGGCAATGTAGTTACAATGGGGGCACTTGAGCTTATTGATGGCTAGGTGCGAGGACTCGCCTGATGGAGACAGAGAGAGAGAGGGGGGGGGGGGGTCAGTCTTCGGTGAAGGTCGGCCGGAGCTCCGAGGACAAACAGCCGCGGTTAATTCTGCGTTAAAGAGGTGAGTAAGTGCAGAGCCTCCAGGCGGAACATCCAAATACACAACCCAAGCAAATGTCTGCCCCCAAAACCCCCCCCAACAGGATTTATTCCCCCTAAACTGACCCCGACTTCACCGTCTGGACCTTTCCTCTCTATCAATATCAGAACTTAGGGGACCAAATACGTCCCACCCTTGACACCCAGTCAAGCAACAATGGAAGAAGGGCCAAAACCTACTGGTCTGGGGGGGGGGGGTCAGCTACATGTGTTAGACAGATAAGAGTGAAAAGAGCTGGTGGTGACGTGCTCGGGTGTCCTTGTGCCTGTAGGGTCTTCAATAACCCCCCCCCAGTTAACCAGCTCCGGAGGACAGATGGTCCCACAAATGAATATCAATATATTGATTGTGAGACTCTGAGCCCAGAGAGCTGGGGCGGCTGCTTGGGCCTTTGTTTGAACCAGGGAGCAACACAACACAGGCGTCGTCAAGGCAGGTTGCTGGGGGAGGAAGGACAGGGGGGGAGGGTTGATGAGAAGCAGGTCACCTGTGTATTGTCGGCGGCGCGGTGTGGTGTGTGTGTGTGTGTTTTACAGAGCGCAGAAGGGTGTTTTACGACAGATGAGCCTTTACGTCGGGACGACGGTAAAATAAGAGGTGGGATGGCGATTAACAACGACTAACGCCACATTTTACACGTGGCGGCGGCGTCCTTTGTTGAGGGTAAACGCCCCGTTTATGTGGTAGCTTACGGTAGAAAAGGGTCAACTGTAACCCTAACGGCTACGATCCCGGCCTCTCCACGACTAACTGCAGGTCCACGAGGTTTAACGGTGATCTGGTTCCAGTTTAGCTGAAGTCTGGAGCGTGTGGCTCTTACCATTCTCCCAGGACTCTCCTTGCTGTATGTCCTGGATGATGCTATACTGGATCTGATTGGCCAGTTCTGGGAAAGAGGGATGGGGGAGGGAGAGGGGTGAGGGCAAGGGGAGCGAGAGGGAGAAAGAGAAATGAGAGGAGGTTGAGAGCCTGGGGGGGTGTACACAGCTTACACCACACAACGCTCACCCACGAAGCCACATCCGCAAAACAATAGTTCGCGTTGGCAACACACACAAACACACACACACACACACATCCCCTTGTTATCAGTAAAAAAAAATAAAAAGAAAAGGGTTGGTCCCCAGGCCACAACAACAAACCGGTGTAACCAGGAGTCCAACCAGGAGGTTAATTAGAGTCGGGGAGTCGAGCGCTCGCACCGGCTCGGCTTACACTCTTGTGTGGGAGCACCTGCCTGGATGCATGTCCGGTTCTTCCAGCATCAGTGCTCAAAGCCCATTAGAGACACGCCCCTGCGAGAGTGTGTGTGTGTGTGTGTGTGCACATAAGTACATTCTCCCTGGGTCAATATTTGGAAGTCGGGACAGCCCCAGTGCATTAGAGTGGATTATGCAGGACAGGGACAGCCCCTGGCTGCACCGCCCCTCACACAGCCTGAGCAGATCGGTGTGTGTGTGCTGCGATGAGGACGCGTGTGTATGCAAATGTGTGTGTGTCAGTATGGTTCTATAGGCAGCCATGGCGGCAAATGCTGAAATACTCAAATCAAGGCACATTTCAGCACTTTCCCACAGCATTAAATGGCTCCAGGACAAATTCTCTTACACTGGTTGTCAATAGCTACCGGGAATTATTCATTAACCTGCTGCCTGCTTGGACGATTAATTATTAATGTTGTAAAAGAAAACAATATATTCATTTACCTCCTGTAGCCTTAACAGAAGAAGGTTCTGCAGTTAACCAAATGTGAGTAGGAGACACAGGTGGATGACGATGGAATTAGCATGAAACAGCGACCTGCAGGTCCTGTTTGCTGACGTGATGGATGGAGCAGCTCATCCAAATGCTAGAGAACAGAAACTGCTGCCAAACTGCCAGATGTTCCTGCCCCCATCTCCTCCGCGGTAGAGGAACGGCGCCCCGAAACTAGCGCTTTCGGAGGGTTCCTCTTCAAAGAAGCCACTGGAAACAGTTTTGGACAAACTGGTATTTCAGGAATGGAAAGTGGAACTAAAGACGAGGGCACGCGGGGAACGCGCCGCACAAACGGGTCCCGATTTAAAAGAAAATCTCGCTTATCTGGGGGTCAGACAAACGGGGGCTGAGCTCAAACAGGATGTGGAAAATGTGGCACAATTCAAAGATCCTCAGGAACCAGAGACCTCTGGCAGAGGTGTAAAACTCAGAGATAAAATGTTAAATAACGTGAACGAGTGGTGAAAACCTTAAATATTCACACGTTAAACCCCTGCATCCATTTGAAACACTCATTTGAATTTAAACTTTGATCCCAGGGTTTAAAACGAAAGAAAAGCTGAATTCTACCAGGCGGTAACAAGAGCGTCATTTCAAAATAGGCCCGCTGAGGCGGAGCTAAACAGCACAAACATACTGGGTCTAAAAACGAGCCTCTCCAGGCTCTGGTGCCACCCTGGGACGCCTTTACACACACATTAAAAAGAGCCTGACGAGGAGTCGGTGTTGCTAAAAGCATTCAAGTGCATTTAGGGTGGCCTGGGGGGGTGGGGGGGGGTGCCTTGTTTACTTCCTTCCCTCTATTACTGATGGCTTCCATCTCACACAGGATAGAGAAAACTGTGTGTCCCTGTCTGCACACACTCGTGCAGAACACTCCACTTGTGTGATATCGTGGTTGCATCAAGCACCGCACTTAAGGCAGGCGTCCGCCGCCGAGGTTGGGGGGGGGGGGGGGGGGGGGGGGCTGCGCCGTGCGCGGGATGGAGAGCACCTGATCGGGAGTCCAGAGCAAACGTTTCGTCCGCCGCGACACACAGACACACACTGAACTGGCCCGTGGGTAACGGGTATCGAGGTGAGTGGAAAAGAAAAAACTCCCCGGGTGGGCGTTACTTTCACAAGCCCGTGACCTGCGTGCACGTTAAGGCGGCATCATAAGCACAAAGTCAGTGGTTTATAGAGCTATTATTACCAGTGGTAGCGCACGGCTGGTGTGAATGAGGCAACGATGCAGCAGGAGGGAACTAAAAATGGCTCAGGTGGTATTGGCATTGGTGTGTTGCTCATGTTTAAAGCACAAGATTTAACATGAACCGGAGGTGTGTGTGTGGGGGTCGGAGTGTGTGTGTGTGGGGGTCGGAGTGTGTGTGTGTGGGGGTCGGAGTGTGTGTGTGTGGGGGTCGGAGTGTGTGTGTGTGGGGGTCGGAGTGTGTGTGTGTGTGCCATACCAGCGTTTTCAGAGAGGGAGGAAAAGTCCTCTCTGGGGTAGGAGGCCGAGGGCTGGATGAACATCCCCTCGTCGAATCCCTCTTCAGGCTCTGGTGGAAAGTTGTACACAAATCGCCGCGTGGTGGCTTGTTTTTTCCTCCGCCCGCTTCCGGCGACAGGGTCCGCTTCTCGCTTAATTGTCGGCGCCGGCGCCGCCGCGGCGCTGCCCGTGGACGCCTCGTTCCAGACGTAAAACTGCACTTGGCCCCTCCCGAGTCTCGTTGGTCTCCGCCGAGTCGGACGAGTTGTCGTTTTGGTGGGTCCAGCTGCCAGAGGATCCGGGGGTCACCAAGGCACAGCCCTCGCCCCCGACCACCGTCACCTCTATGTCGCTGGCTCCTCCTTCACCCTGCAGCCCTCGTCCTCCATCATCCGCTGCTTCTTTTCCTTGGTTGGTGCTGGCCTTGATTGACAGCTTCGAAGGATGCTCGTGGCCCAGAAGTTGCTTGGCTTGTTGTCTGGTCCTCTGTGACCTTCTTTGGCGACCATCTGCCGCTTGTTGTAGTCCACCACCACAGAATCGGGAGCCTCCTGCTTGATGCTGATGTTCAGGGCATCTTTGATGAACGCCCGACACGAGTGGACGACTTCTGTCATCTGGAGGTAACTGGCGACAGACATCACCTCGATGGCGTTTTGGCTTGTGAGCAGCAGGTTCCCAGAGTAGAGGAAGTCGAGGATGACCGAGAAGCCCTGCACGGCGGCGATGTCCAGGTGCGTGACGGTGGCCTGGTCCTGGGCCTCGGTCTTGGTCAGACAGTAGAGGGTCTTGAAGTAGCGGCTGCCTGCGACCAGGATGTTCTTGTGTGCGCGAAACACCTGGCCCGACACCACGAGGTTGACGTCGCAGAGGATGCCACTCTTGCGCTGCTTGTCCAGCTCCTGCAGGAGCTGGTAGCAGTAGGAGTTCTCGTTGGGCTTGTTGCGGTAGTCTTCTCCTGAGCAGTTAGTGGAAGGGCTGGCGTTGTCCGAGGGCCTCACCATCTCCTTAAGACAGAAAAACGGGAACAATTACCCAAAGAAAGGCGTTAACAATGAAACGTTCAGCGGCTTGTCCTCGCTCCATCTCCAGGCGGTGTTTGAAATGCCCACGTACACACCCTCAGGGCTCCCAGGGTGACAGAGCCGACAGGCCTGCCTTCAGGGGGAACAGGTTCAACAGGCTGGTGCGGAGGAGGTGATAAGAGGTAACGAAAGGCGTTCCGCAGGCTGGGTCGCTGCACGGGCAGAAAAATCAGTCTTTTCCAATCCAACTTAAAACCTCCCGAGACGAAAAATGAGATGTTACGGCAGATAAGCTGAATGCTTGTCATATCTACGAGCATCGGGCAGAGAAAGAAAGCAAATTCTGCCATTTTCTTCCCTGTACAACTACATAAGTGGCTCTAACTTGTTGCTATAGTCTTTGCTACAAATTGGCACACTAGCATAAATAATGCAAAACCCTTGGGGACATTCCCAGCTTACTGCAAGTGTTTGTGCTTCAAATGGAAATATTAGATCGGATCAGTGCTGAGCAATGACTGCAGCTGAGACAGGAACCCTAGCATGTCAGAGGAAAGCCCCCATCTTCAGCTAAATGAGTGAATAGGACCCGCTTTCATCGCCACTCTCTAACCACACCAGCCCTGCTTATTCACTGCATGCGTTGAAAAACAATATTCTGACATAATGCTTTGAACAGTGGAAGAAAACCGGGTTGGACCGGAGCAACGAGGGGTGCAGCAAATCCAGAAACGTATATTCTCTCTCCGTCTCGCGGCACAAAAAAAATAAAAAAAACAGGGCTGAAGGATGATTGAGGCGCCAACAGAAGCGGAGAACGAGCCTCCACAGCCCCCCCCCGCTCTCGTTTAAACAGGGCAAAGCGCCAGCCTGGTACAAAGTAGAGGAGGGAGGATATACACAAGCATGCTAACCCCCACTCACGGCCTGTGTGCACGCATGCACGTGGAAATGCACTGAAAACTGCACCATTTATAAATATTTTTATACAGTTTATTCCCGCACACACGCAGGCACATGCAGCAGCATACATCTCCGGCTCATTTTAGAACTGCACAGCAGATGTCCTAATCCACAATAATTCACATTGCTTGAGCCCTGCTTTTTTTTTTTTTTGCCCCCGCTCGCCCTCTTCTGCGCACGCATGCGAGCGCGCATACACACAAGCCGGGCTGCGCACACGTACACACAGCTGGGGCTTCGGCTGGAGTAATTCAGATTAAATCCATTTCTCTGAGGTCCCCACCCCCCACCCCCATCCATACTCCCTCTACAGTGCAGCTCTTGTCCAGGCCAGCCTGGGCACACGGGATAGTATAGGGGAGCTTATCGTCCTCCGCCACAGCTGGAGGGGGACAGATGAGAGGCAGAGAGAGAGAGAGAGAGAGAGAGAGAGGTAAACAGTCTATAAGGGAGAGGGTGGAACGGACAGAAACGTCGATAAGTGCGCTAAACTGCGATTGTACATAAATGCAAAGCTTGATACACAACACACACACAAAAGGAAAATGGACAGGACCTTCGGCCTCGTCGCAGAAGTTGGAGGAAGGCAACGCGATGGAGAAGGAGTTGGGTCACCCCACTTTAGCCTTCACAATGGCCTGTGTTCTCCCTGAGGCTGATTGTCCACTCACTGTGGGCCTTTGTGAAAGGCCTCTGCACTCACCCTCTTATTAGGCTGCATCTCTCAGGCGCAGGCAGAGGAAGGAGCCCGGGCGCATGTGGGCTGATGCAGAGGGGGTGGGGGTGGGGGGGTGGGGGGGGCGTTATTATTCCATGACACACATCGTAGCTTCGGACGGGGCTTTGAGGAGCACAGTGGTGGAGTGTGTTGTCATGGGAATGGACAGGTTCTGCCTGAAACCGCAGCGTCAGGACAGGGGGAGTCCGAGACCGGTGTGTTGGGGCTGCTGCCTCCTGGCCCAGTCATCCTGTCTGCAGATGTGCCACGTGTGAGCGTGGAGAAACCGGCAGAGTAATTCTGCACAGCAGATGCTCCAGAGGGAGATGAGACAACCCCCCCCCCCCCCATCAGTGCGTGGCCGATGTTATTCGAGCCAGGGGAGAATGAAAAGCAGGCGGCAAGTTCGAAACAACATGAAAGTAATGACAAAAGAATCCACCACATGTTGAGGTGGCTAATTTAAAAGGGCAGGAATATGGTCTGCGCAAACATGTTTGGGCCCACCCAGCTTCCTGGGGCAGATGTGACATATTGCATGTGAGGGTGGGGCTGTGGGGGGGCGGGGGGGGGCGAGAGCAGGTCAGCAGGCTGCCGTGGCGGAACATGAGAAGGACAAAGTCCCCAACACCTTTCCAGCGAGCAGCCATCGCTCTCTGGCTACGCTCACACGCGTCCAATAGACGGTGGAACCCTGAACGTGGCGGCGGCGGCGTGCGTCCAGACTGTTGAACTCACTGGGGAGGTGCTTATCCACCGTTTATCCACCGTTACACAATCTCCTCCTGCTTTACTCGCTGCCAGCGCATGCAAATATAAAGGCGCCCGTATTGATTTAAATGTGACGGGGACAACCCCCCCACTTCAGGATCCACCGCCTCGGAGACGGTCCCGTGACCTGCCACAACCGGAGGCATTCTGTTGGTCGTCAACAGTTCCCTCCATATACTGTGCCCCCCCCCCCCCCGCCTGTCACAGATGCAAAGAACAATACTGCAGTGTGTGTTTGGCCCAAGGTGTGGGAGGGCCGCGCTGCGTCTCCAGCCCCGGCCTCTCAACAATGCTCGACAGAAGAGGTGCAGGAGGGGAGGATAATCATTGATGGGTTCAGCAGGAATTCTGCCTCTGGCTCCACCCCCCCATCCGGTGACTGTGGCCCCCAATAAATCCCAGATATCTGGCAAACACCGCTAGACCAAAGGGTGGGCCCCTTTCTCAATTCAACAATGTGGCGTTTGTTGGAACTAAAACAAAGCATTGATGTGGACTCGTCGGGGGCCCCCGTATCTAAATTCATCCTCCGGTGATCAATTAAGCGTCCTGTTAACTTATCTGGTGCACCACTTAGACCAGGACAACCGTGCAGGTACAGCAGCTGCCTGGGGGGGTGGTGACATGAAAGGGAACGCTGGACGAAAACCCGACATCAAACGGCAACACCCAGCGCGAGCGTGCGAAGGAAGGACAGAAAACTCGACGAGGGCACAAACCAAACGTCCCAGATATGACCTCGCTGATTAAAATTATAAGAACCCATGGTCCACGTCGCCTGGTCTCAGCCTTTTATCGGCGGGTGCGGGGAACAATCGGAGCACAAGACGGCATCTGGGGAATTGAGGACAACAACCCCCTTCTCCGGGGAGTTCGCCATTCACCACAGCTGCGCTGGTGCGCCGCGGCTAATTGAGTTTGCTATAACGAATGCGGCAGAGGCCGACTAACATCAGGAAAGGGCGGAGAGGACGAGACATCGCCTCGTCACGTCCGCCGTTCCCCTGGAACAGCGGCGTTCCAAACATCACCGCAAAGTCTTTCTCTTTTCGCACAGCGCCGGCATCGAGGCGCCGTTTTCCACGCCCGGCTAACGCGAACGGAACAACCTCCATAGCGGCGTCTGGGGTCCTTGTTGCTAGGGAAAAGCCGTGCCTAATCCACTCCTACTGCTCCTTAACAATTAGAGATGGACACAAGTTAGTGGATCACTAAGTCACGCGTGATTAGTGTTTGCGTGTGGAAAGCAGGGAAAC